>NC_064420.1:2167500-2267500 GCF_023375975.1 Astyanax mexicanus | reverse complement strand
CACGAAAAAAATCAGATCTGAGCCACACTGAGCAAAAAAATCAGTCTGGTAATGTGAACGTAGCCTTAATAAATTCACATTTTAAATTATATTTGCACAACTATCTATATATATATTTAAAATAATTTTTACTTTACAAAATAGAAAACTAAAGATGTTTGGCTGACAGTTCCCTTTGCAGTACCTCTACTCTACACAATTACTGGTAATGTTTAATAAAAATGTTAATAATACAATTTTGTTTTACCTTTGCTAAGGTGTTGCTGCTTTGTTTCTAAGTGTATTGGTACAATAGGTGGTGTCTAGGTTGTTGCTAAATGGCTGCTATAGGGATGCTACAGAGTCAATATAGAGTTTTTAGTGTTTAGGTGTTGATAAGGCACCCCAAATGGTTGCCAGGGTATTACTAAATGGGTGTTTCTCTATACGTAGTTGGATTTGTATCCCAGATTGTTGATAACAAGGTGGCTGCTATACTGTTGTTGGTAAGGTACATCTTGATGGTAACTAGGGTGGTTGTTATGGCACTTTAAGTAAAGAAATGTCAGATGTACAGTAATCCTCACCTGTTTGGGACCTGACGTGATCATGGTACCCATCTCACTCTTGGGGAGGGACTTGTACTCGGTCCAGGCGACGCCCTCTTTACGCTCCTCCGTCTCCAGGCCATTCCTAAAAATCACCATAGAAACCATCACCATAGAAACCAGGTTCCAGCACCCAGCAGCCAAGGGTGTTGCTATGTAAAGGCCTTCGCCTTCACGCTGCAACGTGGAATATTTAAGCCACCCAGGAGACTTTTTCTCTTTTCCCGATGATTCAGAGTGCAGGTTATAAGCAATAATTCCTACAAGTTTACAAGTCAAATGTTTTGCATCACTTTGCAACAATACATTTGCAAAACCTAACTATGATAAGATATTATAAACAATAGAGGAAACAAATATACATTTTGTGCAATGGCTCCCAGGTGGCACAACTGTCTAAGCGCTGGCCCTATCATTAGTCATAGTTTTGCAGCAATTTGCCTAAAATTTTCTGAGTGGGCGGGTTTTGGCCCTCCCTCTTCCACCATTAGTTAGCACAATGCTAGCTACCAGGTTGCTGGTGTCTATAAGATGATATAATTGAATAGTAGTGTTCTCCTCCAAGCATGTTGTAGTGCAAAAATAATATATATGGTTGTTTGGCTTCACATGTCTAAGAGAATGAGAATACCTGCTTTCACACCAGCAATAAACATGATTACAGCACCAAACTATACCTACAATTAACAATTAGCCTTTTCTCCCCCCCAGAAGTGGGGTAATTATGTTTTTTGTAACAGTTTGTACCAGATTTTCTTTGCAAATCTCTCTAGATTGTATCCCGTCAGGTTTTTGATAGTCTAAATGGTTTAAAGAGATTCTGAAATGCAATTTAATCAGATTTTGTGCCAACGTCCAGATGCTCTCGCAGCTCAAACCGGAAATATGTTGCATCAGAAATGTAAAAAACAATGACCTCATGAAGTCATAAAATAAGGAAAGTGAGGAGGTCATGCATATAAAAAAAAGCCGAGAAAATGTGCATGTGCGCTCCAGAGAGGGGGTGCTTTTCCTGGCGGGGGTGCTAAAGCCCATCAGAGAAGTTGGCAGGGCTCTGGTCGGTGTAATGGCTTAATGAACCAGAGCCAGGTAACCTGCTTTAAAGAGGAAGATCAAAGGCCCAATGATACGAGTAGCATCACCTACAGTGTCTGTCCGTAATCCAGTAGGAACCTCACTAGTAGAGCGTAAGCGTGTGTGTGTGTGTGCAGCATGTCTAAGCCTCTGCTGGCAAACTTAAGGGAATCTGAAGAACCTGAACACACCTGAACTTCCAGATCACCACTACACCCTTACGTTGGCCAAAATATATTTCTTAACTCCGACGCTGTTGACAACATGACTTTTAAATAAATTGGTGTCATTATTTTTTATATTTTCTCTTATTTCTGGCCAAATATATTTACTCATGTTGCATCCATTCACTATATTTCATTAGATTCTTAGTGATATGATCTTGATATAAAGTCAAGTGAAGGAAAGTGTATTTGGTTCCTATATATGAACTTATTTCCAAAGCAGAAATGAGCCTTTCAGACTATCGGCGTTCTCTCTCCAGAAGTTTTATCAGGAGCCTCCTGGGAAGCTTTTCCAAGAAGTTGTTTCCACATCAACTAGTTCTGAACAGCCATCAAGGCCTCAGTAAGATGTGGCTCTTCATGTCTGCTGGAAAAGCGTTCCCAGGCGGCTCCTCGCGAAGCTGCTGGAGAGAGCGGAGAGAGAGACACTATAGAATATAAATTAAATTCAGATTTATAAACGTTTTATTATTTGACTTGTCTTATTTCTTCACTTTTGTTATGGATAAACATTACGAAGCAAATTCACATTATAATCTGATTCATACAAATACACTTACCACCTAGCAACAGCTGAGCAACCAACACAGATACCACAGCAACACCTTAGCAACCACCAAGGACACCACAGCAGAAACATAGCAACCACCCAGCAACCATTTAACAACAGCATAGCAACCACCAAGGATACCATACCATACCAACCACCGGGCAACACCGGAAGGACAGCGACACTGAAGAAGAAAAGTTTAGATTTATTAGCGTTTCTCTTATTTGAGTTTTGTCTCATTTCTTCACTATTATTTTTGTGGTTGCGCATTCTAAAGCAAATTCACATTATGATTACACTGATTTATACAAATACATTACCAACTAGCAACACCTTAGCAACATCTCAGCAAACACCTAGAAACACCTTCAAAACAATGTAGCAACCACCAAGGATACAAGGCAGCACCTTGGAAACAACATAGCAATCAACACAGATACCATAACAACACCTTTGCAACCATCATAGTAACTCCTTTGCAACCACCTAACAAACACTTTAAACATCAGCAATCAACACAGACACTATAACAACACCTTTGCAACCATCATAGTCCGCAACTCCTTGTGACCAGCAATCATCAGCAATCAACACAGATACAATAGCAAAACCTTAGCAATTACCACGAACACCATAGCAACACCATAGCATCAACTCTGCAACCACCAAAGCAACACTTTTGCAACTACCTAAAAATCACTTTAAACAATATGGCAACCAACAAAGACACCGTAGCAACATCTTAGAACCACCTAGCAACCACTAAACAACACCATAGCAACCACAGGGCAACACCTGATCATCTTAGACCTGCTGGTGTGCTGGTGCACACAGTTTATGATCACCCTGAAATCTGTAGACTTTTTGATAAATATTTGTTGAATATGTGTTTGAGTGGGCATAAGGCCCGATTAATATTTTTACAGCTTTAAAACACGTTGCACCAAAAAAACAAACAAACAAACAAACAAACAAACAGTTCACTTGCAGTATATTTATCTGTTTATATTTATCTTCCACGAGCATCCAGTGATCTATACGCCCGAGCTCTTCTTCTCCCACTGAGAGAGAGATATTACTCCCTCGCTTTAACTTACAATCTGCTCAGTGTTCACTCGTCAATCATGCAACTATGTTTTGAATTAAAAAATATATATATATATTTTGTAGGGCTGTCAATATTAAAGCGTTAACGCACTCACGTCTTTCTGTCTCTCTTTCTCTCTCTTTCTTCTCTCTCTCTTAATTCAATTTATCATGCATTTGACACCACTAATATACAGTAATTACATTTCTAACATTCATTATTTTATTTTTACATTTAAATATCCACTATAAATATTTGTGTCTGACGAAAAACAAATGCTATTAATTGGAGTTAATCACAGTTAATCACATAATTTGGTGTGATTAATCGGATTAAATGTTTTAATCGATTGACTCCACTAATATTTTTAAGTGTTTGGCACATAAAACCACACAAATGTATAAACTGTAGGATACTGAATAACTGAATATGGGATTTTCTGTCCTTCTGTGAGTAGATGTGTGTCAAAACGTTTGACAGTGTACGTGTGTGTACGTGTGTGTGTGTGTGTGTGTGTGTGTGTGTGTGTTCAGTATGGAGGTTGTACCTGTCATCCCGGCTGGCAGCCTGCTGGCCCACTGCTTTGTGCTGAGAAGCCGGACTCTGCTTGGCTGAGCTTGTGCCTGACGGAGGACCGCTGTGCTCTGAAAAATAAATAGGATGGTCAGTAAAGTGCACACACACACACACACACACATATATATATATATATATATATATATATATCTTAAAGAGGCTCTAAAATGTCTCTAAACCCCCTGATTTTAGATTAAATTTGAAAAATTTGAACAAACGCTAAAAGAAATGGGAGGTGTAGTTGCGAAGAATGGGCTCTGCGTGATGTATGGGTTTAGAGGCAGGACAGGAGGGAGAGAGCTGATTGGTTGAGCTGCAGCAGCACCAGTAGTGTGCCTCTGATAGCAGTGAGACTCAGATGGTTGGACTTTGTCAGCAGGGGCCAGTATTATTGATTATTAATTGATCTGCATATTGTTATATTATTCTGCGTACCAAAGTACACAGACACATATGCCTGTGACGATAAGATTTTTTTGTGGACGATATATTGTCCCAGAAATTATTGCGATACACAATATTTTTAATTTTAAATCTATTAAATCCCACTGATATAATGCTAACAGAATAGCATTAATAGCCAGTATACACATTTAAAGACAACACAGTTTGAATTAATAATTTATTATAATTAGTTTGGGAATTATAATACTTAATTAAACTACTTTAGTCCACACTATTATTAAAGCACAACTGGCTAAAATCCTATTCACTGTTATATATGTGAACAAACATACAAATAAACGAACACAATAGACGATATCACGATTATCAAAAATTATTGAGATCATGTTCATTTATTGTGGGATAAATCGATATTGCAATTATTGTGACATGCCTAGGGACACATCTTCCACACCTATAGCACAGCTGAACCTGAGAGGGCGCTGCAGAGGCGGAAATTACTGCAATAAAAATGTTTAAGAAAAAGGAAATTGTTATATAATTTTAATAGGGTTTTTAGTGTCTTTTTACACCTAAACTTCATAGAAACAGAAACAAAAAATATCAATAGTCATGCAGCACAGCCTGAGCTGATGCTAATCTAGCATGCTATTAACTGCAAATCAACGGAGAAGACTACATTTCCCAGACTTCCCAGCTCACTCACCTTCCTCAGGCAGCACAGTGAGCGTGACAGTGTTTCCGGCCTGTTTGATGAGCTGCACTATGTCGTTGTGGGACAGATCCACGATGGACTGACCATTCACTGCTGAGATGCGGTCGCCCACCTTGAGCTTCCCACAGCGGTCAGTGGGACTGCCCTCTATGATCCGTCCGATTTTGTGTGGGATTACTGCAGAACGAGAGAGAAAGAGAGAGAGTCATTTTAATATTACATTTTAATATAAAAACAGCAAGACTTACTCTATCTAAACAATTGCAATGTGCTCAGCCTGTCAAAAATGCAAAAATCAGTGAATAATCCAGCTCAGAAAAACAGCCCGCCAAACATGCAGAGGCTGGCTGTTAGCATTGCGGCTAAGCTTGGCCGTTAGCATCATGGCTAACTCCCTAGTCTACTACCCTAGTCTTCATAATGCCACAAAGTTCTAAATAAAATATAAACATGATGAAAGTATAAACATAGCAATGATCACTAAAGATTTATATGATTTCTATCAGTGAGTAATCCAGCTTAGAAAAACAGATTTCTGGAAATGAATGGCCTGTTTAATCCCTTATTTCTTCAGGGTAATTGTGGGTAATATCACTATAGAGTGAAACTGTAAAGTAGTCGATGACTATTATATTATTGCAACCCTACTAAGCATTATTAATAAATCAGTGAATTAAATTAGTGCTTCAAGAACTGCTATTGGATTTTTTTTTGTTCTGCAAAACACTCTATATTGCAACATCTAAAATACAGAATTTTTTACCATATATCTCAGAAGTCAAATTACACTGTGTAAAAAACAAATGTCTTCCTTTTGAATCAAGCTATTCATAGCATAAAGTGAATGTTTAAATGATTGTGCATCTTGTGATGTAACTTTTGCGCATATTGAGCAGCCCTAAATTAAATTATCAAGCAATTACTATCAATTATCAATAAATAACCAGCCATTATAAGGATTTTAGAGTCAGTTTGACATCTTCTTGAACCTCCGTTAGCCAACCCTGAGTTGTAAGCTGTGCGATGCCACACTGAAATGTCCACACTCCTGCTTTATTCTGGGATAATGACGAGCACATTAAGACCCAGATGGGCTCCCCGTCCCTGCTGTCTTTATTAGTGTAATCTTTATGCCGCTCAGCTCCTCGGAGCCTCAGAGAGCAGCTGAATGATGTGTGTAACCTGGGTCTCCTCCCCTGAGGAACACATTTATTCCTGGATACAGAGCCTGTATTGGGTTATGGACACCATAAGGCTGCAGTAATGCACCTAATGCAACTTTGAACAAGGTCCTGCCTGAATGTGACAGCTGAGCTGCAGAGATGCAGCAAGGAAAAGGGGAAAGAGAGAGAGCAAGAGCACGATATAATTAGAAAGAGAGAGAGAGAGAGTGAGAGAAAGATGGAAGGAACTCACCAAAGGGATACAGGAAGGGACAGATGGAGTAATACAGAAGCGAGTCAGAAATTGAGAAAAGCTACAGAGCTATGAATATTTTTACTAATGTGGCAGGAGATGGAAATATATAAGAAAAAAAAAGGGTTTTTTTTAACAGAATCTCATTTCCAAAGTTTGCTTCCTCTCCCAAACTGTGGTTAATCGGCCAAGACGTGTTCGGGGTCCCAAATAATTTTGAAAAAGTATCTTACCGTATTTTTCAGACTATACAGCACATTAAGCAACACTTATAAGGATGCTACATCGAAGTGAGCAAGGGTGTCGCCATGTTTCCCTTCTAATGGGGAAGCACCTAAGTAAATAAAACTGTAATTCTTAAATAAAAACTAAGAAAACTGTATATTTGGGGGAGTAAAGTGCTTCCGTTTATTTACAGTAAGCTTAGATTTCCAATATTTTGTCTTAAGGGTGAGGTTTCAGTGAAGTTTCTCCAGCATTAAGGCTGGGTGCAGCAGCATTAGCACTAGCATTAGCCGATACCTGCAGCACTAGCGCTAATAAATGCTGCTCAATAGTGTTCTGATAACCCAGGGCGATATCAACTAGCTGTTCATCCCACGTAGTTTGTTTAAACACGGAAAACATGCAGACTACAGTCCGATATAGTCACCACTGAACGGTGAAAGAGCTAGCACTGTGGTTAGCGGCTAATGCTAATGCTGCTGTACCCAGCCTTATAAGGTTCTTTGTTAATTTTTGGGAAAATCAAAGGATTTTAAGTGCGCCTTACAGTCACCCAGCCAGAAAGAACAAGGCCAATTGTGCTCTCTCAGGGCTCCAGCAGCTGATGGCAAGCTGCACAACCAGAATTCGAACTGCAACTGTTCTTAATTTAATCTTTTTTAATCTGCCGTGTGTCTCTCACCTCCAGGTGGCGGTTTGTTCTTTGAGGTGAGGATGACGAAGCCGAAGCCTTCGTTGTCTTTGCGCTGTAGGGTGATGTCGTAGGGCTCGGGCTGGGACGGACTGGGCACCTCGATGTGCGGTGGTTTGGGGGAGCCATTCACCTGGGCAGGAGCGATGTGGGCGGGACCACTGTCCTCTTCCTTTCCATCTGAAAAAAAAAAGAAAAATATATCAATTATATATCAAATATATCAAAAATATTGTCATTTTTTTTTAATTCAACAGTATTTTTTTTTTCTTGTAAGACTCAAGAAAGACAAATCTAGAGAAGTGAGTGAAGGTAAGGCTAAAAGCTAACCAGCAAAAGTTTAACATAGATATAGATTTAATACTATAGGACACAATGAGAGCAGAGTTGTAGGCCAGAAACAGACACTAGAATTGGAATATATATTTTTTTTAATATTCTAAATAAATGAAACAAATAAAAATATCATTTTCAACAAACACTTTAAAGGGCCATTCTTGCAAAATAAAGTAGCAAAAAAATTTTGCAACAGCAACAAATTTTGAGCTACTGGAAACTACTGAGCTCTGAGTTTCCCCTTCTGAAGGCTCCATTGCTCCACCAGCCGCTCGCGTTCAGTAAAACTGAGCCGGATCCTCTTTTAGAGGCTGTACGTGTGACGTAAAAAAAAAAAGATCTGACACCCCAGTTTTAATAATTAATATATTATTATATATTAGGTTTAGCAGGGAAGGTGCTTCCAGCACACTGGTACCATTAAACACAATATTTTATCCATATTCTTCTCCACTCAGAAATACTTTTTAATTCAGTTTAGAAACAAGTCTAAGAGTTACAGAATTATCTTACGAAAGCAAGACTGCATTAATAAAACATTTATTTAAAACACGACGAGGTCTGAGAGAACCGAACAGTTCAGATCCAGCCGGAACAGCATTTATTTGATGATGGTATTTTTCTCAGATACTCTTTTTAATGGGATGAGTTTATGCTAACTGAGCTGAATATGTGACAAGAGTAATTCCAGTCATCTAACTGGTCCAGGCTTTGTGTGCACTTGTGATCAATCCAGTAAACATTCGCTCCTCCACAAAAAAAAAAATATATATATATATATATAAATAAAAGAAACGGCACCTCTGCAATACTGAGTCTGTAGTTTTGTCAACACATGATATTGGCTCTGATGGGAAAGCAGTGAGCTGTAAAATATGATCTGTCGTTTGCTGGTTATTTATTTATGAACCATCTTCACTCCAATCTCACACTAGAGAAGGTGCTTCTGGATCAGGGAACTTCTGCTGGATATATATTTTTATTATGTTTTGTTTCTGGACTGGAAGCATCGCAGTGTTAACTGTAGGGTCATGTGATCAGAGTGGGTGTTAAATGTGTCCAAGTGTTCACTGCTTACTGTCTAATACTCATCTTTACACTATAACAATATATATATATATATATATATATATATATATATATTATATATTATATATTTGACCTTTTTATTTCACAAACCATCCCTAAAAAGTAAAATAAACATAATAAAAAAAAGTGTTACTTGGCCTCGTTGGAGTTGCTGTGGGCGGGGCTAGACAACTTTTTTATTGGCTTGTAAATTTACGTTGCCATGCTCTCACATTTCTGTATATATGTGTATATATTTTTTTTTTTTACAAAAAAAGGGTCACACACTCTAAGATTTGGTTGGACCAATCAATCATTGATGGAATAACCTGGTCTATATTCAGTATATTCAGATTTAGTCAGCTGACCTCATTCTTTTAATGCATAGAAATAAAGCAATAATATTTTAATAAGTGCAAAAATATGCAAAAAATTCACAAATAACTCTAATCCCTTAGTTTTACTGGTGTCACAGCCAAGCCACCAATATCTTTTATATTTGTAGTGTGATGTGTAAGGTGGTGTAGTGTTACCTGTGTAGGTGAGTTTTCTGCGTACGGTCAGCATGACCTGGCCGTTGCGGGCAGCGTTGGTCATCAGCTCCAGCACCTGCTTGTGGGACTTTCCTTTTACAGGAATTCCATCAATACACAGGAGCTCATCACCCGCCCGCAAACGCCCGTCCTTCTCCGCCGCTCCCAGAGGAACGATAGCACCGATATACACCTACAGAGAGAGAGCTTTACTTAGATTTACTGCTGTTTCGCTATTTAAACAATTAAATGATGCCTGCACATTGCAAAGCTCTTTAGATCAATATTATAATAAATCCTCATCACCACCTAGCAACACCACAGCAACCACCTGTGGTGCCATAGCAACCACTCAGCAAATACCTAACAATCATATAAAAAGCACAGAGGATACCAGAACACCTTCTAAACCGCCTTACAGTACCATAGCAACCAATAGACAACTCTATAACACCACCATAAGATCACCATAGTAACAACCTAGTAACAGTATATCAAGGATCCACTTAGTAAAACCAAAGCAACTCCCTGGCATACCACAAGAACCATCTGACACAGCACTAAACTTGTCATACGCCTTCAATTGTATAGTTAAAGCTAACTCTAAGCAACTCTCCAGTGTCTTTAATCATTTTAATTAAAATGTCTTTTCTTTGATTTTCACACACACAAATGTGCTGTTTATAAGTTCACATTTAAGATTGTAAACTACCCTGGACACTATTGGAAGGGCATACCAATACCCTATCAACTCTATGGCACAATAGCACTACCACAGCAACCATCTGGGGTACAATAGCAACAACCCAACAACAACACAGCAAGCATTCCCTTGGAAACACCAACGCAAACACATGGGATACCAAAGCTACCATAAGCAATTTTCCATAACTCAAATTCACATTTAATCTCTCTTCTTTTTCTTTTTTTTACACAAATGTAATGTTGTTAAACTTCCTTGAAAACTGTTCCTTGAAAACTCCCTACTAACCACCTACCAATACATTACCAACCAATAATCAACTTCATAGCACAATAGCATTACCATAGCAACCACCTGAGGTACAACATCCTGGCAAAACAAAGCAAGCATCCACTTATCAACACTAAAGCAAACACTTGGGATATCACAGCTACCACCTAGCAACCAACTGCCATACCCTTAGAACTGTGATAGAATGGTCCAACAGAACTATCCTAAGAAATTCTCCAGTAACCTAATTCACAAAAAATTACAAATCAATTACTTCTTTGTTAAACTTCACGTCTTTAGTGGTGTTCAAGTCAAAGTTTCTCAATTTCCAACTTCTAAAATTACCAACAAGAGAGAAATAATCCATATTAAACCTCATCTTTCTTTAGTTATCAGCATCTTTTATGGCTTAAAATCATTATTGTCTTCTCTGGCTTTGCTCCAAACACACCAGTATTTGCATGAACTGTTCACAGATCAGTGGCTCTAATTATTATTAATGTTATGTAATGAAAGATGAAGGCAGAACTCACAGGTTGATCCGGTCCTTCCCCACCCAGCACTCTGAATCCAAAACCCGACTCCTGGTTCCTCTTGATGAAAACATCCAGCTCTTTTGTGTTGCTCGCTGAGGGTTTAAGAAGACAAGGAGGGGTTAATTTACTTTTCAAATGTCTGGAATAATCTTCAAAAATTAAATAACACACAAACAGGAAGCTGTAGAGAATTATATTTGAGAATAAAGAAAGATACAGCTCTGGAAAAAAATAAGAGTTCACTTAAAAATGATGAGTTTCTTTGATTTTCAATTTGACCAAATTGAAAACCTTTGGAATATAATCAAGAGGAAGATGGATGATCACAAGCCATCAAACCACCAAACTGAACTGCTTGTCCAAAAGCAGTGTGTAAGACTGGTGGAGGAGAACATGATGCCAAGATGCATGAAAAAAAAACTGTGATTAAAAACCAACCAGGGTTATTCCTCCAAATATTGATTTCTGATTTTTTTAATATTTATGAATATGAACTTTAGTTTCTTTGCATTATTTGAGATCCGAAAGCTCTGCATCTTTTTTTTTTTTTGTTATTTCAGCCATTTCTCATCATTTTCTGTAAATAAATGCTCTAAATGACAATATATTTATTTGGAATTTGAGAGAAATGTCTGTAGTTTATAGATTAAAACAACAATATTTATTTTACTCAAATATATACCTATAAATAGCAAAATATATGTGTGAGAGTTGGCTGTAAGTGTAAGTAACTCACGCTTGCTGTCCAGGATGGCTTTGGACTTGAGGTAGAGCTCGGACGGGTCCAGTTTGGGGGAGCTGGAGCGCACCATGTTTGGAGGGAAGGGCAGCGACTGGGGGATGGGCTCAGGCTGACTGGGGCTCTCTGAGCTCACTGTGTTAGTGGAGATCTCATGCTTCTGGGTAATGGGCATGGCTGCGGCACACTAACACACACACACACACACACACACACTTCATGTTCGTGCATCTGAATAAAGACTCCTCTCAGCAGTTCTATCAAAATGCCATCACAGAGCCGCTCTGCATAATAATCTTCCAGCGCCGCTTATCAGGAATGGGCTCTCGGCCGCTTCAATAACGTAATTAAACTGTACTGACTGTGATCAAAGCCCTGCTGTCTCGACATGCTACTGCTTAAATCTGACTGCTCTGCTCTAGGAAATCCACCAACAATACCAAATTAAACTTTAAAGGAAGTGTACAGATACAGCACTAGTATAAAATATATATGTACACACACAGAGTGTTAGTCTTATTTGAGTGCTTATTTCCTTTATTGTTGATGATTATGAAGCTTACAGACAATAAAAACACAAAAATTACTGCCTCAGAAAACTAGAATACTATAGTGTGACAAGTCCTGCTGGAAAATGAAATCTGCATAAAAAAATTGTCAGCAGAGGGAAGCATAAAGTGCATAAAGTGCTGTAAGATGAAATGACATGTCTCCAGACCATCACTGATCATACATTTCATTCTCCTGGTGTTGGATTTCATTTTCCAGCAGGACTTGGCACACTGCCCACACTGCCAAAAGTACCAATTGGTCTTAATATTCATAACACTGATCTTTCACAATAATGGTTTTCAAAATAAAATAAATAAACACTTAAAATAGATTACTCTGTGTGTAATACATATATCTCTATATTATATTTTTGACTGTGACAGGTCATTTAAATGTAAATTAAATTTAGTGGTCAATCCAAGAAAGTACAACCACACTGTTGTCAGATTCCCCCTTTAAGGGGTCTCTCCCACTAGTTACCTACAGTAGCATACAACCAGACTGGAACATGTTCAGCAGTATCAATGCACACCAGCTGTTCGATGTCTTAAACACTAGAACGGATTAAACTACTGACTAACTGACATTAGTCAGTTTAAAATCTTTAAAATCATGGAAATAACACACCAAATCCTCAAACTTTCTGTTTTATTTGACAATATTTAATTAACTTTACTCGTCTATAGTTTATTTAACTGAAGTAAGTTTTATACGGTTATATTTGTAGCTGTTTGAACTACACTTGATCCGATGTTATTTGTTATAAGGTTATTACATTGTTTAACCAAGTCTTCCAAGATGATCCGGACTCCATTTCCCAGAATGCCACTGACAATTCTGATAGTCTCAGTCTCAGTCACCTGAATAATGATTGTTTTCACCTGCTTCTCTGTCTATTCTATTTATACCCTCTCCTTTGTTTCTTCGTTCAGTTCATTGCCAAGTTTTGACGAGCCACCTAGCATTACTAGAAATACATTTGTGTCGCTCTTGTTCGAGTTTAAACGTGTATGACCTTTGCTACTCTACTATTTTTGACTTTGATTTTTTTGCGTAGCCCTTGTTTGCTAAGTTGCTAAGTTGTCTGGTCTTGCATTCTTTGGTATGTAACTTTTTAGCATTTGTCCTAGTCTTGTAATAAAAGCCTCTCTCCCTTTTTTTTATAATCTGAGCATGTGTCTGGCTTCTGTATAATCCTGACAACTTTAGAGCACTAAAAAAATAGTAATAAATTAATATAATGGTATATAGAGTGGATAATTGTATCTTGGGGCCCTCAAATGCCTTGAAATGCATTCAAAACGGCCTTGCTGAGTCCTAGCTAATAGTCTACTATTACTACTAAAGCTTTATCCAGCTTTATCCAGAAACAGCAACACCATCTGCGCCTATTAGCGATGTTTATGTTTACAACACGCTAACCAGAGCCTGTCTAGCATGTCTGACTGGTGCTAAAGGAGCCGGGAGAGCGTCTGAACGCAGAGCCAGTGAATAATGCAGGACCAACCAGCTCAAAACTGCTTCACTGGAACCCTCCGGCCCCAGCCACCCAATCACGGCACGGCCCATTCATTATTCATTACCAGAATCATCATTAAAAACATGCCCTGACATCATCTAAACCCCCCCACATCCCACAAGTGTGCCTGCGTTAATTATCTATGAGTGTAATTAAAAGCATTTAGCTGAACTTACAGGTTTCAGAGACTTCACAGGAGATGTCTGACCTGCAGAGAGAGAGACAGATAGAAGGAGAGAGAGAGGAGGAGCAGAAAGAGAAGGAGGAGTTAAAGAAAAAGAAATCACACGCTTAGGGAAGCAGATTCCATGACGAAAAGCTCAGGAATTAAAGCACAAGTTAAGCATTTATTATATAAGCAGAGTTAAGAACACCCAGAGGGATCGGCAACGCTAACAGATCCAGTTTTTCCAGCTCTACTCCAGAGCTCCTGTATATTAGAGGTGTGTCATATCATATCCTGCACAATAATATCATTATTATTTTGGAAACAATAAAAAAAAGTCCTGAAGGAAGTTTCATTTTTGTTTGTGTTACTTTTTACTATGAAGCTTTAAGTGTACTTAATATTTTGGGATTTAGTTTTAATCATTTTTATGTTACATTATATTAATATTATTATTTATTAAAAAAATCTAACTCTTATTAAGTTACAGTTGTTTTATAAATAGACAAACATTTATAAAGTAGTTTATTTTTGTTTTTACTGAATGTTTTAGGTATAAACGGTATTCAACTTGAAGTTCAACATATATAACAGCTTTCTAGAAACCCAAGGACGCTTTAAAATATACACGTATTACACACAGCCATTAGTACTCAGCACTCATCCACACACCGGTGAGAAGCGGCAGCCAATAGTGCACAGCGTACTCTCAACTGGAAACAACCCCATCCACCTGGAGGAGGACTGCATCCAGCACTACAGCATTTACCCAGTACAGAGTGCTAATTAATATCTGGGCACACAGTCATACTGTACATACATTTATACACACACACACACACACTTACATACACTTACACATATACACCAGATCAGTTTAGAGTACTCAATATAGTGATAGGGAGAGGACTAATGAGTGGGTTCAGTAATTGGTCTTCCAAAATTGGGGAGAAAAAAGGTTAAAATTAAAATGAGAAAGAAAAGGAAGTAATAGCAGTTGTGTGTGTGTATCAAATGAAGCCTGGTGCTGTTTGTTATTCTGCCTGAGTAAAATATGAGCACAGAGCTCCAGCTGGTCAGTAGGAGGCGCTGTACTCCACACTCAGACTTTAACCTATATGATCAGCTGTAGAGGAACAGTGAAGGAGAAATGACATAATTCACACAGAGCAGGACTGAGAGGGGCGGGGAGCTGTGTGTGTGTGTGTGTGTGTGTGTGAAAGGGTACAGCAATGAGAGAGAGAAAGAGAGAGAGAGAGAGGGAGAAATAAAAAGAGAAGTAAAGAGAAAAAAGAAATACACAAAGAAAAAATGGAGATAAATACAGAGAAATAAAAAGAAAGAAAAATGAAGAGAGAGAGAAATAAACACAGAGAAACAGAGAAACAGAGAGTGAGAAATAAAGAGAGAAACAAAGAGAGAAAAAGAAATACATAGAGAAAGAGAGAGAAATACATTAAGAGAAGTAAACAGAAATAAATAAATATATAGAGAAAAAAATACATAAAGAGAAATATAAAGAGAGATAAATAGAGAGAGAAATAAATAGAGATAAAGAAATACATAAAGTGAAAAAGAGAAAGATACGTAAAGAGAGAGAAATAAAGAGAGAAAAAGAAATACATAAAGAGAAACTGAGAGTAATAAACAGAGAAATTAATAGAGAGAAATACATGGAGAGAAATAAAGAGAGAGATAAATAAAGAGAGAAAGAGAGGAAAATATATAGAGAAAGACAGAGAGAAGGATAAAGAGAGATAAATATATATACAGAGAAAAAGATAAATAGAGAAAAATATAGAGAGAGAAATAAAGAGAGAGAATGAAACAGTACAGTAGGAGCAGGACCTGTTTTTGGTTGAATAATGTAATATATGTAAATAGCAGGGGGGGGGGGGGGGGGGAGAATAGGTTTTGTTTGCTGTTCTAATCTGGTCCTGCCAAATGTTTCACTGCTGGAACCGTTTGGGGGGGGGAACAAATTTACACAGCTTTTCACCTTTTTACAGATATATTTTATGTTTATGAGGTTTGTGTCCTTAGTTTCTCTCTTAAACTAAAAAGCTAATGTAGCTAACAAGTACTGAGAACTGTATCACCACCCACTAGAAGAGAATCATGATAAATAAAGACCCTACATTAGTTTAAACTCCTCTAAAGTGTCTCGAAACTTGCTGGACAGGTAATCAATGAAACTGAAACACCTGAAATCATTTTAGTGTGGGATTTTAGGATTCATGTCTAAATTGGAGCAGCCTGGTGTTCAATCTTCATTAATTGCACATTGCACCAGTAAGAGCGTGAAGAGTGTGAAGGTTCAATTAGCAGGGTAAGAGCACAGTTCTGCTCTAAATATTACAATGCACACTATAACATTATGGGTGACAAACCAGAGTTCAAAAGAGGACAAATTGTTGGTGCACGTCTTGCTGCTGGAGCATCTGTGACCAAGACAGCAAGTCTTTGTGATGCATAAAGAGCCACGGTATCCAGGGTAATGTCAGCATTAACCACCAAGAAGAACCAACCACATCCAACAGGATTAACTGTGGACGCTGTAAGAGGAAGCTGTCTGAAAGGGATGTTCTGGTGCTAACCCGGATTGCATCCAAAAAACATAAAACCAGAAAAGCAGAATTCAATGTGCACCTCAACTCTCCTGTTTCCACCAGAACTGTCCGTCACCACAATCAATTATTGTGCTCTAAAACCAGGTGTTTCAGTTTCATTGTCCAACCCCTGTAGCTCTAAAACTAAAGCAAAACTAAAGATGAAAATCCATAGCAACACCTGGGATGAGATTAAAACTGTGGAAAGCTGATTTTTCACCAATCCAATCCTGTGATAAACTAGCACTCCTGCTCTAAAGCGTGGCGCTAAAGCACAATCGGGCTGAAATTGAACAAGGCGACGGAGGGGATTGTAGCAGCTTCCTGCAGAAAATAAACCTCCAGCTATAAAGAGGTGGAGTGAAGAAGAGAGAGCTGAGCCTGAAAAACCAGCTCTGCATAAAGCAAGGGAACCACATTACGGAGGAACATCAAACTCTTTATGCACACCTACTGCTTATTTTTCATTTCAGCACGGCTTCAAAAAGCAGAGCGAGGATGTGCAGATGAAGCTCTGCTGCTGCTGCACTCTAATGGGTCTCAGGTAATCCTTTATCAGACATTAAACAGCCCAGAAACAAAACAGCCACGCTTTTCCATCACAAAACTTGGCTCTGAGCTCGGCTAATCTGCTGCACATCCACGCTTGGATTTTGGGTTTTAGGTTTTTAGTGGGAATTAGAAACAAGCAGGATTTATAATAATAATACAGTGGAAGCTAAATGAATATACGCTAGAAAATACAGATATATTTAAACATTTTTTAAAAAACAATTAAGCGTATTTGTGAGCGATACAAAGATATCAGACCAGATATAATAACTCAACTAGAAAAGTGCATCTGAGGAAAAAAACAAATGCTTTCATGTAGAATGTCGCTATGTTTTATGAAGGTGGTTGCTACAGGATTGCTAAAATGTTGTTGTTAGTTGGTTGCTATGGTGTTTTTCCAGGTGGTTGCTATGGTGTTGCCATGGCATAGCTGATGGTTGCTAAGAAAGACTAAATAATGAGTATTTAGTTATAACTTCCCCTCTATAACTTCCTTTGTTATCAACCTCTGCTATCAGAGGCACACTGCTGCTGCAGTACGAACTACTCCTGACATTTTTTTTTTCAGCTTTTTTCATGTTTGAATTGTGGAGTCAGCTAAAATCAGGGGGTTTAGTTACCCATTTAATATAACATAAGTTTATATAGCAAATTATATAAATTATTTATAGAGTTATAAAATAGTTCTTACATGTTTATAGGTGGTTGCTAATTGGTTGCTATGGTAATATGTCAATTATACACATCCTGCAGGTCAAACTTTCCAGCTTTCTGGGTTTACTTTACCCAAAAAGAGACTGGATTTGTTCTCGACATCAGATAAATGACATCACTGTTTTTTTTATACGTTTTCTAGATTAAAAGCTTTAGTTTGACTTTTGTCTGTGTCAGAAAAGAAGCAGGAGATTTTGATTTTGATGTCATTTTAATTTAAAAACTGACAAAAAGGAAAACTTTAATCCAACAAATATATTGAGTTCCTTAATTAAGTCATTACTACAGAAAGAGGCTATTAGGTTTGACATTTTTTAATTTGTCAGTGATGAGAAGCACATAAACACTGCATTAATACAGTATAATGCTAAAACACAGGACTGCGATGAGGTGAATCAGTGTTAATAAGTGTTAATAATATCTAATGCAGCTTTCCATCAGCTGCCGGAGCCCTGAGAGAGAACAATTGGTTTTGCTCTCTCTGGATGGGTACAGTAGATGGCACTTTTTCTCCTCATCACTTCTAGGGTGATGGGGATCAGCAAAAGGCTGCATCTGTGAGCTGATGTATCAGAACCGAGACGCTACTCTGTAGTCTGACTTCACATGTGCTGGAGGAGGCTTGAATGAGCAGCTGAATGGGTGTAACAATATGCCTAGCTATATTTGGGGAGAAAATAGGAAAAATCAACAAATGCTAAGGCTAATGTTACTATACTAGCCCTGTACAGCTTGTATCTTTCAGCTGGAAAACATGGGCAGTTTATGAAAAGTTAGCAACTAAGTAAACTGATATAAAGTGTCATAATTGATGTAATTTATACATTTATGAAGAGCAGAGTGTAAAAATGAACTTAAACCTGCCGTTTATCAGCTTTTCAGAGAGGTACGTTTTGATAATTCGTGAAATAATCACATAATGCTTAATAATTATCACTAAAATAACTTTTGGTGTAGTTTCAGAACATGAAGGAGAACCCTAACGCTCTCTCTCTCTCTCTCTCTCTCTCTTTCTTGCACAGAAAGTGAGAAAATCGAGGGTCACTGTTCACTGCTCAGCGGGGTCAGTCTCCGGTTCCTCGTCTGAACCGGGTCTGAAATTGCTTTAAGTACGTGAGACCCATTCTGAAGCGTGTGCTCCGAGACCCCACGAAGACATGAATTCACGGAGCTTAACAGCAGCCATTAAAACCGGCCATTTAATGCATAATATTAGAGCTATTTTCAGCATAATTAGGGATAAGGAGAGACTAGATATAACTTGGAGTGTGTTTCGTCCGTTTCACCATTACCATTGTGATTAATATAATTGCACCATTGCCCTGGAAACGAGCTGAAAAGAGGCCTGTGTGTTTTTTCCTAGTCTGTGTTGTTCTCTCCACTCGTTTAAGCTGGATTTGTGTTCTGTGCTTCTCTGCAGTCTGAGTGTCTTTCGTTTTCCTCTCGTTCCTCTTACTTAACGCTCTCACACTCCTACGAATCTCTCCAACACACACTTACACACACACACACACACACATACACACACTCTCTTTCCTGTCACTTGCAGCACAGCTGTTTGTTCTTACCTTTCTCTCTTACGTGTCCCTCTCACTTCTCTGTCTCTCACCACTATCGTCACTATCTCTCTCTCTCTCTCACTCTTCCACTGGTGCAAAAACACTAGAGCTTAGATCAGGCCTAAAATATCCAGCCCGACCCGACTTGACCCGCTCCATAAACTGTAACTATGACCCAAAGCCTGATTTAAACCCCACATTTTTTTGTAAGTAGAGCATTAAATCTGAGCTTTTCAAAAGACTCCTTTCAGGCTGTTTGGATGAGCAAAATCATAGCAAAATTAACATTACAACATTGAAGAAGCATAGACCAATTATATAAGACGAATGTTTATTATCCCTTAAAATGCCTTGTCCTGTATACAGGCTACAGGTGTAGGTTATGCAAAACCATTTTTTCTGCAGTAAAATAACTTATTTACACTCTGAAAATTTAAGGGATTTGAAATCTGTTCACTTTCTCTCTACTCCACTTAATAATAATAATTCCAGATCAGTAAATCTGAATTCAGGAATCAACCCAAATTCTGCAAGTTTGAAAATAGACAAACGTAACGAAACTAAAGGTTTGGAGGAGATGAACTGTTTGATTTGTTTTCAGGAAAATATTGATTTTAAAATGAGTTCAGGAAAGAGTCAATTTTATGATTTTATTCATTATATTTAAGCACTTATTTACTTAAATAGTTTTTATTACAATTTTTATTCTATTACAATTATGCTTTTCAGTAATGTTTCTTATCAAACATGAAAGCTTTTTATGTAATTCTGAAATAGATAAAAGATAAATCTGATAGAATTCTTTATTATGTGTTATGTATTTATTATGTATTTTTTATGCAATAATAAAATTGTATTTTTTTATTTTGTTGCAGTAGTGTATTCTTGAAATATATTTTTTTTATTTCAGTGTTTTGTCATATCGCCAAGAATATCGTTATCGTGAAAATACCATTAAATATCGTGATATTATTTTAAGGCCATATCGCCCACCTCTAGTTCTAAGTAGTTTTTTAGTTTTTTTATGTTTTTATTTTATTTGCACATTTATACATGTAATTTCTTAGGGACTGAAATGGCACAAATTTGGCAGAATATGGCTTTGGCTTATAAAATATAATATTAAGTACTTTTTTCTGTGTTTTAAACAGTTGCTTAACATTTTGATTATATAAAAAATAATATAAAAATAATAGACTTCCCCCCCTTACCTCCTCTCAGCACAAGCACATTGACCTCCGCACCGACAGGTAGATCTTTGAGGATATCCACCACCTGGGCGTGGCTCAGCGTCTGGACGTTCTGTCGGTTGATCTCTTTGATGACGTCGCCCTTCAGCAGACCACGACACCACTGCGCATCCAGGATCATCTTCACCTTCTGGCCCAGAGGACAGTCCGCGATGGCGAAGCCGAAGCCCCCGGGCCCCTTCACCAGCGGCACGCTCACCAGCTCCGGCTGCAGCAGGGTGGACTCGGCCGGGGCGTCGGCCGGGTAGCGCCCGTTGACGGGGTACAGCGGGTCCTGCGGTGAAGCCGCAAGCTCGGGAGCTCTGGGCTGGACGTCCTGCAGCTGCGGGGGCTGAACAGCATCACCTGTCCCATCATCGCTGGTCCCGGCGTCCTCCGGCAGCGGGTACCCGCGGCACAGCACCATGTCCACGTACTGATTAATGGAGATGGACTGGAACATCTGCACCACGTCTGCGTGAGTCTTCCCCAGAACACACGTGCCGTTAATGTCCACTATCACGTCTCCTGTAGGAGAGAAGATTTTGCTATTTATAGAATTATGCTTAAGTAAAATGAACATTTTCATTGTCATTTAGAGCATTTATTTGCAGAAAATGAGACATTTTTTAAAGTTTTAAGAGTTCAGAAATCAATATTTGGTGAAATAATCCTGGTTTTTAATCACAGTTTTCATGCATCTTGGCATCATGTTCTCCTCCACCAGTCTTACACACTGCTTTTGGATAACTTTATGCTGCTTTACTCCTGGTGCAAAAATTCAAGCAGTTCAGTTTGGTGGTTTGATGGTTTGTGATCATCCGTCTTCCTCTTGATTATATTCCAGAGGTTTTTAATTTGGTAAAATTAAAGAAACTCATCATTTTTAGATGCTCTCTTATTTTTTGAACACGTTTTAAAGACAACACAAAATGACGCACTGTCTGATACCAATCTTTAAATGTAAACTAATAATAAAAGATATATACTGTATTTTTAAAAATGGATGTTCACATACTGGATACTTGTGCATACCCAGGACATCCTGGACAGTTGTACAGATGTTTCTAAGCAGTAGTAATATATATATATATATATATAATCTACACTCTGCACTCTTTTTTGTAACTTCCCACAGTACAGCTCTGACACTGGGTAGGATGTAATTTGAGGAAAACTGGTGAGGCACAAGCTTCTGCTCTCTCCTGCCTCCAGAGAATACACTGATATAAAGAGAGTATACGGCAGAAAAGAGAGCTGCTCTGCTCCCTCAGAAAATCTCTGCTTCAGTGGGGAGTCTGAGCTCACCACACTTCAGCTGCTCTGTATAATGAGCCTCTCTCTGTAGGAATGCACAGAGGGAGGCTGGGAGTTTTTTTTTTTACACGTCTCACTCCGTTTTAGCCAAATCAGCTGCGTTTTGCCTGCTTTTACTCGCTGCATGTTCTATATGCCGAGCTGGTGGAGTGGTCAGTGTCAAGTATTCTATTTATTCTATTGTTTTAGAACAATAGTGAAGATATTAAAACCATAAAACAACAAATACAGGGCTATTCATGCTCACCACACCTTTAAACAAGCAATAACATTAATAGATTAATACAATAAACAGTGTATTTACAGAGATACTACCTGCCCTGCATATTTAACTGTTTTTCCAAGTTCTTCTAAAGCCATGTTGTCACATACTGGTTCATCAGGTCTATATAGGACTTGTCTGCTTGGGTGTGTAAAGTATGTTAACATTGTTTTTATAAATATATATAATTATTGACATTATTTTATAAAATGTGCATTAAAAGTCATGAACTTATTCTCTTAATTAATCATAGGTGTGGTTAATTTTGGGTGTGACGTGAAATAAACCAATCAGTGTGCCAATTTCCTAACTTTGGTGTGTTCGTATCTTAACAGTGCAGCGCTTTTGTGCATCTCAGCAGAGAATATGGAGCTGTGTGTTCACTCTGTTCAGCTCATTTAAGGGAACAGTAATGTTATTTTATTTTTTATTCTGTTTATTGTTGAGTTAAAAGTCGAGTTTGTGCTCTGCAGTGTGTTTAACGAGTGAGCGTGTACACAGCATGCTGGAAACACCTATAGGAATGGACTTCCAACTGTTGACTGTGGTCAGGGTTTTAATCAGTCAGTGGAGCACTTGTGTTTCCACCCCAAAGTACTGTAGAAACACGCCAGATATTTACCTGAACACACCTCACACATTAGTGTAGATTTTTTTTCCTAAACTAAGATAAGATAGCAAAGAGCATTGCGACGCACCTTACGCAGGGTTTTCGATAGGGTCCTTCAGCTCTTATGTTTAATAAATCAACATATACATATTTATTTACATATTGCACAAATAAGCAGCGTTTAAATTCCACCTGTTTCCCCCTATTTAGGTCTATATATGCTATATCAAAAACATTTGGGGAATGGAAAAAGTGATGACCCAACCATCCTCTGAGTAAAAGCACATCACTGCACAGCTCAACACGCTTGCAGGAGAACATTACTGCATTACTGTTGATGCTAAATGCTTAAACACCACACAGCTTGTGTCAAAATAATTGATTGTACTTTACACTTACAAATAAATCATAATTATTATTTGTACTGTAATAAGACAGCATATTATACTGTCTGATACTGATATAAAGCAGTGTCTTTATGCTTTAATATGCTGAAATTAAACCAGCTGGTGCTGCACAGCTACGCGTGGGTATCTGCTAACAGAACGCAGTTACGACGTACACACAGTCCTGGTGTCACTTCCTTCCTCGTTATTAATAATGCCACACGGCTCTGCTCCTGTGCTTACTAGATACAATGCATCCAGCGCTATTTTAGCATCAAATTTACATTTTAGTTGAATTATTTCAATTAGATGCACGGCCTGAAGTCTCCTGGGGAAGGAAGTGCAGAGGCATTCATTTCCTGCCTTTGTAATGGAGGGCGGTGAGCGTGTGCGCTCTGTAATTATCGCTCAATGCAGCTCTGTGGTAATGCCAGTTCCCCTGGCGCACACACACACACACACACACACACACTGACACACACCAATTGTGATTTATATTAGCACTGTCCGCATGATGCTGCAGATAACAGCAGGTCACTGAATGAGGTTTAGGCATCCAAGCAGCGCCGTCAAAATTAATGAAGGGATGAAGAAAGTTCAGGCCACAGGAGAGCAGCTTTCAACCAATCATGAAGGGTTACACCTGTATTGTATGTGTGTAAGTTGTGAGGTGTTATCTTGTGTGAGTGAGGTTGATCACATTCACATTCACATTCAGTGCAGGTATGTGCAGAGTTCTTCAGCATCTGAGATACACAATACTAGTCCTGTATCTCATGATATCTGTATGATAAGTTATGTCACTTGTTATCGTATCATATTTCATCATAATTAGCATGTTAGCATGTGTGCTAGTTTGGAGCTATCATATTAGTTCATATATTATATATACCAAATTACAAATTGTTCCAAATTATTATGCAAGTGGTATTTTTCTCGAGTTTTCCAAATAATCATGAGATAATATCAAAGATGTTTTTGGTTAAAATAGCTTTTGATTTGAGGAAATGTGACCAAATTGATGATGATAATTTGCAGATCTTTAAAACCTATTAAATGTTTGGAAACTCTGTCGTGTATAATAATGTGTTTTTTATTTTTTAAACTCATTGGGAGGTTTGTGCAACAAAATTGGATTCATAGTTAACAAGTCATGACTTTTTTTTGTTATGAAATTTTACAGACTATCATTTGCACTGACCATTTAAGAATAAAATCTGAGTAAAAACATTTTTTTTTTTTTTTTTACGGCATTTTGCATAATAAAGGAAAAGGGGCACACACTTTTTTTTTTTACAAAGGACTAGATTGATTTGGATATTTTTTGTCCCTTAATAAATAAAATCATCATTTAAAAAGAGCTTTTTATATTTACTCAGGTTTTATTTGTTTTATATTAAAGTTTGTTTGATAATCTGAAAAAATTAAGTATGATTATGATTTAAAAAATGCAAAAACAGGCCACTTTTTAACCATAATTTTTTTAAAAGTGTCACTATTTTCTGATGTATGAACCAACACAATAGAACCAAATATTACATTATTTAAAACTTACAAAAATATGTTTTTTTTTTTTTTTGTAAATTTAATATTTTCAAAAAATGCAAAAAAAGTTACCATTTCCGACAGTGAGGATTAGTGAGGATAAACACTGCAGTATTTAAGAGTAAATGGCCTGAAGGAAAGACAGAATATCTCTCTTTGCGTTGCTCAGTGGTCAAGGCTGTGCTATAAAAAGAGACAATGAAGATGAGCTGGAGACTGACGTTGTCTATTGAACACATTTTTCTGAGCTGGAGTTTATTCAGTGTGACGATGTGTGAGGGATGAGGGGTGAGGGGTGACGTGTGTATGAGGAATCAGACCCACCGGAGGAGATCTTGTTGTCCTGTGCGGCCGGGCCGTCCCGCAGCACGTTCTTCACCTGCAGGAACTCATCCGGACGATCCCCGCCGATGATGGTGAAGCCAAAGCCCTGGGGGCTCTTCCTCAGGGCGGTGCGCAGTATCGCCCCCTGAAGCTGGGACGGGTCCCGCGTGAAGCCCCTCACTCCAGCCTCTTCTGTCAGAGAGAAGCAGATGTATAGAAGCTATATTAACATATTACAGTGGAGAGAGCAGTGGGTGGTAAGTATCGTGACCGGCAGCATCTGGCTAAAATCATCCATGTGAACAGAAAAGCAATGATGAGTTTCTTTGATTTTACCAAATTAAAAACCTCTGGAATATAATCAAGAGGAAGATGGATGATCACAAACCATCAAACCACCAAACTGAACTGCTTGAATTTTTGCACCAGGAGTAAAGCAGCATAAAGTTATCCAAAAGCAGTGTGTAAGACTGGTGGAGGAGAACATGATGCCAAGATGCATGAAAAAAAAAACTGTGATTAAAAAACAGGGTTATTCCACCAACTGGAAATGTAGCAGCATAAATATAAACTATAAAATATAGGTAAATGATATAGATACATAATGTACATCTGCATTAATATTCATACATCTAAGGTAGTAGCATGAATACCTATAAATAAAGTGACTAGTGAAATTAGAAATTTTGTTTCATATGTAAAAGCAAATAACTAGTACTCGGTTTGGCATATGGCTCAGAGTTCAACAGTCTAATGGCTTGGGGGAAAAAACTGTTACATAACCTGGTGGGTCCTGCACTCCTGTATCTTTTTACAGAATATGAAATTGTTTTCTTTGCATTATTTGAGGTCTGAAAGCTCTTTTCTTGCATCTTTTCTTATTTCTTATTTCAGCCATTCCTCGTTTTCTGTAAATAAATGCTCTAAAGAGCATAAAAAATGAGAATATTTCTATTTGGAATTTGGGAGAAATGTCTGTAGTTTATAGACTAAAACAACAATGTTCATTTTACTCAGTTTACTTATAACAACTACATTTAATAATTTTAAATTAAAAGAAAAATAAATAAAAATAAAGATAAAAATCATAATAATAAAATAATAATAAAACATGAGGTTTATTTGATAAGAAATTAAGATTAGAAAGTGAGTAATATAAAAAAATATAAATCTCTCAGTGATTGAGGGGAAGAGTGGTTGTGTTATAAACATCAGAGCAGATTATATTTATATATTCAGGCCCATTCATTACTCAACACATCATTTACTACATACATGGGCCTAATCGCTCTCTTAATTAATAAGTAATAAATAAATACTCTAACAACCCTCACTAATGACAGTCGGCTCTGAGGAGAGTTTCTTAAATCAGTGCTGGAGCGGCGGGTCGATGTAGCAGCTAGCTGCTTGTTAGCTGCATAATTACTCAATTCCACCAAGACCAATTTATGATAGGCTGTGATATATTGCTCTGCTACACAGTGTGCATAAAAATATCTGCATGACATACAGTGGGTTCCCTAAACGTTCTGTATCCCATCTGAGATTCATCATGTTTATGACCTAAAAAATGATCGGAACCAGTGGTTTCCAAACTGTGGTGCAGCTAAAAAATATCAAAAAGTTATTTATGTCTCGTCGGACAGTTCTGGTGGAAACAGGAGAGTTGAGGTACACATTGAATTCTGCGTGATTTGATCAGCCCTGGTTTTATGTTTTTTGGATACAATCCGGGTTAGCACCCGAACATCCCTTTCAGACAGCTTCCTCTTACAGCGTCCACAGTTAATCCTGTTGGATGTGGTTGGTCCTTCTTGGTGGTATGCTGACGTTACCCTGGATACCGTGGCTCTTGATGCATCACAAAGACTTGCTGTCTTGGTCACAGATGCTCCAGCAGCAAGACGTGCACCAACAATTTGTCCTCTTTTGAACTCTGGTATGTCTCCCATAATGTTGTGTGCATTGCAATATTTTGAGCAGAACTGTGCTCTTACCCTGCTAATTGAACCTTCACACTCTGCTCTTACTGGTGCACACTAAAATGACAGGTGTTTTAGTTTCATTGTCTAACCCTGTATATATTATATAAACTATACATGTATTTATTTTGATACCCTGACTACAATAAGTGTTTTTTATGGCAGATGCTCCAAAAAATTGAAACTCTGTATCCACCAATATGCTCTGCAGATGGTGACCATTTACTACATAGCTATAAAACGATGCAGCGTTCAACAGAAACACACTTCCACACGCTGTTAATTCCAGGCTGGATGCCATTAAAAATAGAAGGTTCAGGTTTGAAAGGGATAACCAGCAGCTCTGGCTAATCGGCAGAGTGCCGGAGAGCACGCGTCACTCAGCAGCTGGAAATAAACTCATTTCTCATTCTAGCAGTTCAACAACAGCCCCGCATCAGCATGCAGAGCCTAAACGAGTCTATTCTCCAGCACTCGCAGAGCCAAGCAGGAAAAACGGAACGGAATGAGGAAGAATAATGGAGGGAAATGAAATATTAATCATTACATATTAGTATCTGATATCGTTCCACGATTCTCCAAGCGTGCATCCCATTTCCTGAGGGAAAGATTGCTCATTTATGACTTCTATCTTGGGCGACCGGCACTGTGTGTGGTGAACAGAGTGAAATCACAAGAGCATACACACTCTCATACTCACACACGACATTTGAAAAATTTTATATTGCAAATGCTTTGTTTTCTACGACATATATATCGCAATATTAAACAACGCAGGGCCCATGACGTCACCAGCCCCGCCCCCACCTGCGCGCTGTCTCGCGCCCGGACCAATCAAGAGCAATTAAGTCAGTGCCGAGCTCAACTCAAAACAAGAGAAATACAGCAAAACAGCAAAACAACAGTAATCGGCCCTTTAATCAGGCATTTAAATGGCTTTTTAAAAGGTAAAGAAGATTAAGGATAAGGATACATTTTCTGGGATTAGAAGCGTGAATTCAGCAGTAACTGGAAATATCTGCGCTGTTAAACTGTGCTGTACTGATGTGCACAGCTTTCCACACATGCTCACGTTTACGAGCACGTGCCCAGCCATGTGGATGGAGGCCATGCGGTTACCTCCTGTCACTGGATTTGAGTGTGTGTGTGTGTGAGTGTGTGTGTGTGTGTGAGTGTACGTGCATTAGTTAATTATTGCAGGTTCAGGCCACACATCCTTAAAATACGTCTAGACATGATCAGTTTCTGTCATCAAATCTGCAGTGTGTGTGTGTGTGAGTGAGAGAGAGAGTGAGTGAAAGAGAGTGAGTGTGTGAGTGAGTGATGTGGGGGTGGAATAATGTTTACATGTACTTGATTAACTCATCACAAAGGGAGTGTGTGTGTGTGTAAGAGAGTGTGTGTGTGTGTGTGTCTCAAGGGGAGCTGATTATAAAATGTCAGTCTTTAATTAAAGTGTGAAAGCAGTGTGTGTGTGTGTAGAACTACAGAACTTTACTTTACTTACTGAATTTTATCGATTTTCTATGTGAAAAAAAAAATAATTAAAAAATAATTTAATGTATTTATTGTGTATTATTTTTGTTTCATATAGGCAGTAGGCATCTATCTATCTATCTATCTATCTATCTATCTATCTATCTATCTATCTATCTATCTATCTATCTATCTATCTATCTATCTATCTATCTATCTATCTATCTGATTATATATATATTGTAATGAAGCTCGTACTGTGGATCAGACTGAGACTGAGACTGATGATGTCACAGTCTGAAACCTGAGCGAAATGTCTGGACTGCCAGTCAAAACAATGCTCTATTCTAGACGGAGGATAAGTGCAGTGTGAAGGTAAGAGGTGTTGAGATGAACTGACGTTTAAAACAGAAGAACACATATCTACATAAATATTCCTCAGCCGTCGCCCTGCTGTCTGTCTGTCTGACTGTTTAAACGGTGTGATGGAGGAGAGATAAACTCAGCTCAGGCCTCGGGCTCCCAGTAAACCTGTCTGCTGTTCAGATCACACCAGCTTTTACATACTGGGAAGGAAACTGAGTTTAAAGCACAGAGCTGAGGAGTGTCAGTAACAGGAGAGCGTTTTATTAAGAAGAGGAAACTAGGATTTCTGGAGTAATTAAAACATACGGGCCTCGAGCGTGCATTTCACACACTTCTACATCTGAGAGGAACTCGTTAATTTAGCCATCAATGTGTGTATACAGAGAGAGTGTGTGTGTGTATACACATTTCCAGATGTCCTGACTGTATTGAAAAAGTATTGAGTTACCGGACTATACTGGACAATATTCAGTATTAATTGTAAATAATTTATATGTTTGTAATGGTATGATATATATAGTATATATGAATGTATAAATTGTATGGGAGTTTCTTCCAAAATAAAGGAAATTAACAAGACATTGATGAATAAATGCATGGATGGATGGATGGATGGATGGATGGAGGGTTTCCCACAGTGCTTTATAGTTAGGGCAGCCACCTTTACTAACCAATTTTCTGTAGGAAACCCTGGAATGGATAGATAAACAGACGGACAAACAGATGGATAAATGGATGGAAGGATAAACGGATAATAGATGGATAATTGGATAAATGGATGGATAAATGAATAGACGGATATATAAATGGATAAATGTATGGATAAACAGATAGGCGGATGGATAAACAGATAAATTCATGGACAGATGGATAAATAAGCGAACGGATGGACGGATATATAAACAGATGGATGGATGGACGGATGGATAAACAGATGAATAAAATCATGGATAAATAAACAAACAGATGGATAAACAGATAAACAGATTGATAAAGGGATAAATGGATGGACAGACAGATAAACTAACAAATGGATGAACGGATAGATAAACAGATGAATGGATGGATAGTTGGATAAAGAAATGAATCAACCAATTTATGGGTGGATAAACGGATGGACGGATAAGTGGAAAAATAAATGTCTGGATGGACAGTTGCTTGACTAATCAATTTATTTTGTGCGAAACTGGAATGGATGGATGGATGGATGGATGGATTGGTAGGTGAACAGATAAATGAATATGAGGATAGATAGATTGTGGATAGACAAATGGATGAATAGAGGGAGAGAAAATTGATGGATAAACTGAATGTGAGAGACAGATACATGGATGGATGGATGGATGGATGGATTGGTAGGTGAGTGGATAAATGAATAGCTTGATAGACAGATGGATATGAGGATATATAGACTGTGGATAGGCAAATGGATGAATAGAGGGAGAGTGAATGGATGGATAAACTGAAAGTGAGATGGATGGATGGATGGACAAATGGATAGACACATAAGATACAAATACAGCATCTGTCAATAGTTTATGTAACTATAATCTAAAATGTCCATCTACAGAGGCTTCAAAAAAGCTTTCAGGCAGTGGAAGAACGGAATACCAGAAGAGAGAGAGAGAGAGAAACAAAAAGAGAGGCATTTGAGCAAGAAGAAGAGGGGGTCGCTTCCAATTCGCCTGATGCCCGTCAAAATGAGACGTGCACAAAAGCTGGATGACACTCGAAACAGTGCGAGTGAAACACAAATGACAGGTACGCCTGAATCAGTCCCAGTCCCGTCTCCGCTCGCTAACAGCGCTAACCTTCTGACGCCACCTGAAGCGGCGGAGGGAAAGCTTTGAGGAGGAGGACTGAGAGAATTTCTATCTACAGTCGACCAAATCAGTCATTGGTAGGAGCTGAAAATAATATAATTGGCCGCCAATAAAACACTTGTGCCATTGACTTCAAACGAACCGGAGGCTGTGTGTGGACGGGTTTTAAAATCCCTCTTTCATTTATTTCAGTTTCTTTCCTTTTAACGCCTACCTTTATATTTCCGGAGCCATGAGAGCGTGTCCAGAGCAATCTCTGGATCTGAACACGTGGAGGTTTGAACAGCTTTAGCTGGGTTAACTGATAAACGAGTGAAATAATGAATGAAAGCTGGTGAGAGGAGATGGTGGAAGGAATGAAAGAATGAGGTCGAGCTTACCTGAGCCTGCAGCTGCCGCCACTGCCACCACTGCTCCTGGTTTGCTGGCTGTGGGAGTATCCTGGCAGGTCTTCTTCTTGGCCTCCAGCACAGGGTTTTCAAACTGGGTCCTCTGATTGATGTGGCTGTGGGAACACAGGACACGTTATAAAGGAGAATAAAAAAAAGCCTACAGTTCACATTGTGAAGATCCAGCCAATGGATTGATGGAGCAAATCTCCAGGCCAGGCCATAAAAACAACAGGCTGCTGCAGTCTCAGATATAGAGGGATTGTTTTGTGAGCTGTGTTTGTGTTCTGCAACAGGTCTTCATGCAAATGTTGTTTTCTTACATTTTATACAGTTTTTTATAATTGCTTCATATATGCATTATACTATATTCAGTGTATGAATCTGTATTCTGAATTCGCAAGAAGGTTGAAGAAGTACTCACCCACCCACTACTAAATCTGTCTGTCTGTCTATCAAACTGTCTATCCATCCATCCATCAATGCATCCATCCATCCACCTACCCACCCACTCATCCATTCATCCGTCTATCCGTCCATTCTTCCACCTATCCATCCACTGATCCACCCATCCATCAGTCTATCCATCAATTCTTCCATCCATCCATCCATCCATCCATCCATCCATCCATCCATCCATCCACCTACCCATTCATCCATCCACCTACCCACCCACTCATCCATTCATCCGTCTATCCATCCTCCTACCCATCCATCCATCCATCCTTCCATTCATCCATCCATCCACCTACCCATTCATCCATCCACCTACCCACCCACCCATCCTTTTATCCGTCTATCCGTCCATTCTCCCATCCATCCATCCATCCATCCACTGATCCATCTATTCACCCATCTATCAGTCTATCCGTTCATTCTTCCATCCATCCATCCATCCACACACCCATGCACGCATCCACCCAAAAAAAATCCAAACCATAACCAGTTACAATCAAGTACTGAACCAGTGCTATTGCAGTGATTAGACTGACTGACATGCCATCGATTAATTAAATGATTAAACAGTAAATCGAATCACGCTATCCAAGCCATGTATAAAATATCCGAATATCTGAACTGTTTTTTGAAGATGCTCCCTTGCCTGCCGCCCCGGTCCCGCGACTCCCGCGAGGCTTTGTAAGATAAAGAGAGCCGACGGGTCTGAGTGCATTTCCCTCTCGCTGGGACTCCATCTCCCACAATCCCCCAGAGGGAGGCAGAGAAAAACAACCCATCTCATTTGAGGCCGGTTGTTTCAGCCAGCGCTCGCACTTTACAACAGTGAGGCCTGACCTCGCTTCTAACAAGCTCCACTGCTTCCTCACCTGCAGCAGCTTGTGAATCACTGCTGCTGCTGACGCGAGAGAGCGAGAGAGCGAGAGAGAGAGAGAGAGAGAGAGAGAGAAAGAGAGGGAGAGTCGGATCTATTGAAACGCCACCTTTCTGCCGTTACAGGGTGCGTTATTTTTTTTTCACACTTTTTCTCCTAATCACAGCGGAACTTCCAGCATGTCCGGGTTCACGCTTTAGCTTCAGTTCCGTTGTGCCCTGAAGGCCAGAAGGATTGGAGCTTTCCATTTGAGAAAAATAAAAATCAAACCTGTCAAAAGCTGAAGAGTTAAGAGGTTCGCTCCCAGAAGCGACGTCCAGGCTGAAAGAATGGATGGTGAACGGTGTTAGCTGTGTTTTTTTTTCTGCATTCTGCTGTGTTCTTCACCATCTGCTCTTCCAGCTTCTATAAGCACTTAGTTGCTGACTTATGATGAATTATAACGCATTATAAATGCAACATACAGGCTATGTATGTGTTCGTCATGCTAATGCTAACATTGCTCAATGGATCAATGGCCAACAGTGTTATTTTGCATCAGTATTCTCAGCCAGTTACACTTCCAATCTGGAATTCGTCTTGTTTCCAGGGAATTAATAGATTGTTGCTATGGCATCACTTGAGTGTGGCTAGTTTGGCTATGATCTTGCTGGGTGGTTGCTACGGTATTTATTGTTGTTGCTAGAAGTTGAAAAAAATCGTAGCTATGGTATTGCTAAATGGCTGCTGTAGTATTGTAAGGTGTTGCTGTTTTGATATTTCAGGAATTTGCTAGTTGAATTGCTATTGTGTTCCTCAGTGGTTGCTGTGGTATTCTAGAAGATTGCTATGGTGTTGCTACACAGATGATCAGATGTTGTTAGGTTGTGGCTTTGTGGTCACATAGGTGAAACAATCCTTGTTATGTGGTTCTTATGGTGTTGCTCAATTGCTGCTACAGTACCTTAGGTGGTTGATATGGTATTGCTAAACATTGCCTGATGAATTGCTGTTGTATTCCTCAGTGGTTGCTAGACAGTTTTTGTCAGACAGAGTTAGACAGGGTTACTAAAATGTTAAATTGGTATGTTATTGCTAAGTGGTTACTGTGGTATCCCAGGTGACTACTATTCTGTTGCTTAGTGGCTGCTATGGTGTTGCTACACAGATGATCAGATGTTGTTAGGCTGTGGCTATGTGGTCACACAGGTGAAACAATCGTTACCATGTAGTTGTTATGGTGTTGATAATTGCTAATACAGTACTTCAGGTGGTTGATACGGTATGGTATTGTTAATTGGTTGACTGGTAAAGTACTATTGTGTTTCTTAATGGTTTCTATAGTATCCCAGATTGTTGCTATGCTGTTGCTAGATTGCTAATACAGTGCTTCAGGTGGTTGATACGGTATGGTATTGTTAATTGGTTGACTGGTAAAGTACTATTGTGTTTCTTAATGGTTTCTATTGTATCCCAGATGGTTGCTATGCTGTTGCTAGATTGCTAATACAGTGCTTCAGGTGGTTGATACGGTATGGTATTGTTAATTGGTTGACTGGTAAAGTACTATTGTGTTTCTTAATGGTTTCTATAGTATCCCAGATGGTTGCTGTGGTGTTGCTATGCTAATATTTACTAGCTGGTTGATAAAAGCAGAAGAATACTTACTCCACAAAGTAGGTGCCGTACTGCGGGTCCTCAATCTTCTCCCAGCCGTAGGGCAGCTCTGTGGAGGAACAGACAGGTGGATCAATGGAAAAAGCAGATCAATGAGGAGGTTTTAGAGCAGCATGAAGGGTCAAGATCTTCTGCTCACTTATCTGATGCGAGAGAAAAGAGGGATGATCTGTTTGGTAGGTAGAGAGGGAGGTGAGACAGAGACGAGATGAGAGGAGAGAAAAAGGGTTTGAACAGGTTTCTGATATGGATAAAATGTGCGTTTGATGTATTTTTGATTAAAACGTGGCCAAGAATCCTAGATTGCATCATCAGCCTTACTCTTTTAGTATTGCTAAAATAGTTTACATAAGAGAACTGGTACTTAGCATTCTCCTTCAAGCGTGTTCAGCCTTCCAAGGGCTTTGCAATAATGGTTGTTTTTTAAGGACAATGCTGTTAGATGGCTTTACAAGTCTCAGATAAAGTATGTGTTCCAGCCTTTACCCTTCTTACACTTTGCAGGGTTGATAAACATTTTAACCAATACATTTCCATGATTTTTTCATGACTTTTCCATGCCTTCAAGGCAAATTTTAATGACTATACGATTGGACATGGACAATAAAACCAAAAATAAACTAAAACTAGACTTTAAGCAGTTTGGACTGTGTGTCTCTCCACTCTTCCTCCAGACTCTGCTTCCCTTGATTTATTTTAAATGAAATGTAAAATTTACTGATGATCAGTGATGGTTTGGATAAAGAGTCATGTCTGTCATCTGCTGGTGTTGATCCACTGTGTTTTATTATCAAGTCTAAAGTCAGTGCAGTGTTTTGTTTCCCACAAAATCTTACAGCACTTCATATCTTACAGCTTCCCTCTGCTGATTACAACTTTTATAGAGATGCGGATTTTTAATTTTCATTTTCCAGCAGGACTTGGCACACTGCCCACACTGATACCAAAAAAAAGTACCAATTGGTCTTAGAGTATATAATATTCTAGTTTTCGGAGACACTGATTTTTGGGTTTTTATAGAAATAAACACTTAAAATAAATCAAATAAATGTAATACATTTATATATATATATATATATATATATATGAGTTTCACATTTTGAACTCAATTACTGAAATACTAAAGTAACTTTTTAATGATATTCTAATTATTTTGAGATGCACTAGTATTTATTAGTGGTTATACTGCCCAACTTTATTGAAAGCAAGAAAAAGAGTTGGATGAGGGGTAAGAAAGATAAATCAGGTGGTGAGATAGTGACTTGTTGCAGTGTGAGAGGAATGCAGGAGTGTGTGACACACACACACACACACACACACACACCCTTCATGCAAGAGGGGTGCAAGAACTTGTCGGGGAAGGATGGTACACTGATGAGTTCTCTGGCCTGCTGTTCCAGAACATCATTAGTAAGCAAACGCAGAGCAGGACTGGAATGTCTTAGTGCTCTGTGAGCTCCCGCCTGTCTGTTTGGCTGTACTGTGTGTGCCAGGAACAAAAACACTGTGTGTGTGTGTGTGTGTGTGTGTGTGCCACCATTGTGTGTTGTGTGGTGTCAACACCAACGGTGGATATGTTCTCCTGTGTGTCTCGGTTTGGAGAATAATTCCTCAGCAAACTGGCAGCGTGGTTTTCTCAGTGAGGGAGTTTCTGTGTTGTGCATGTTCTGTTTACTGTGTTTGGTAGAAAATCATCCGTCTCACCTCCTTCCTCACATTTCTCCGGAGGTTTAGCTTTCTTAGCCATCCTCGGATCCAGCCAGGTCGTAGTTTTCGTGTTGTGACTGCAGCAAAAAAGAAAAGAGAAACACACAGAGCAGCTTACTGTAGCTTATTACTGTAGCATTCATGTATCACAGCCTGCTTCTTATCTACTACTGCATATGAGTCATTCTACTGAACATTTAACATGTGACATTAATATATATATATATATATCAGAGACTGTAAAAAAAGATGGACGCTGTGTCTCCGTTCCCATTCGTTCAATGAAAATGAAGCCAAAATCTTCCTCCATGTTGGCGATCCTGAAACCCGAGTCTGTAGAGCGCAGTAGAGACCAGAGGAGGGAGAAAGACTGTGGAGAGACAGCCTACTCATTTGAATAACCCCGCCCCTGAGGGCTGCCTCGAGGTCACAGGCTGCAGAGCGGCTCGGAGCAGAGCTGACGGTCTGTTATTGGTCCCGCCCATAACCAGCCCGTTAACCATAACCACACCTTTTTAAATAGAGCTGAAAAACGTTTTAAAAACCGAATTCTGTGGGATATAAAAATTGGACAATATAAGCAGAGGTTACACTAGCTGCTGCATTTAAATAATGGAGGTAGACATTGCAGTATATTAGAAAAAAATGTGATTGAAAGTTGTTCTGTTTTGCCATTGAAACCTATGGGGATGGGTGGGGTTACACGGCTTTCTGCAGCCGAACAGCAGGGGGCGCCCGACCTGTGGTGGCTTCACTTTTGAGAGACGATGCTCTGTCCAGCTATACACAGTCTTTGATATATATTATGCTTCCATAATATATAATATATAAAATAAGAGAGCACTTCAGTTTCTGAATCAGATTCTCTGATTTTGCTATTTATAGGTTTATGTTTGAGTAAAATGAACATTGTTGTTTAATTCTATAAACTACTATGTATTTCTATGTTTCTTTAAGTTTGTTTTGGGTGTTGATTTTTCCATATTTTTTTTTTTAAATAAAGGTATGTTTTGAGATCAAGCCCACAGTCACATAATATATGTAAGTGCCAACACAATGGATGAAATCACGATTATTAAAATGATCGAGGTTATGTTCATGTATTGAACGATAAGTCGAGAATGTATTTATTGTGACAGGCCTAATTGTTATCACCTGATATCGCTAACCTGGGGCAATGCTAACAACGATAGCTGTTTAAACGGAGCGCAGCAAACTCGGATATGAAGTAATTCCCTGTAATTGTACGTATGGGAATCTGTACAGGCAGAAAGGAAGAACTTTTTCACATTCTGCTTCCACATCCCTCTGTATGATTTGCATTAACCTCTGGCGTCATGTAAAACAAGCCTCCAGCCTCGTCAACATCAGGCCTGCTCAATGTAGCACTGCAGCTCACCAGCTTTTCATAAAGTGCCCTATTTAAAACCTGGATATTTAGGGCTGCTTCCTTATTTAGCCCAGCAGGTAAAGTGAGCAAATCTCACCTGCATCCGAGCAGCATGCTTACCTAAACTCTGCTCCACTCAGCAGCTCTGCACAGCGCCCAGTGTTTGTTTAGCTTTTGCAAATGACAAGGAAAAGCTAAGTAGCCGAGTATCGGTTGCCAGATAAGCCCACAAAAGTCAGCAGGAAGTTGCAGGTAATGGGGTTTCACTGATACTGTTTAGCGGCAGCAGCTTGGGCCATTACAACAACAACATCAATAGCTGTGTATGGCTTCAATAATCCTTTTATTCTTCACAGATGCTGTCAGAGTCTGTTTGTTACAAATGGTACGTTTACACTAAAAGTGACTGCATTTACTAGAAAAACCAATGCTATCAGCTAGGAAATAACAGCTGCTGTAAATAACAGGACGCCGCTAGCTCCAATCTCTGCTGAATTTGAAGGGAAAACATAACGATAACAAAATAATAAGCTTCAGCGTCCTTCCCGGATTCATTTCAGTAATCAGCGCTGCAAAAATTGTAGCTTGCAGTAAGTGAATTTTTGTCACAATATGATTTTCTGAGACGAATGTGAAACATAATCTGCGCTTAAAATCACAGGTCAACTGCATTTTTCAATAAAAGGAGAGCAAGAGATGATCATTTTTGTCCAGATTAATTGGATTTAGTGTAACATCTCATTTAATACTGGATAAAGAAAAGTGTGTAGTCATGTGACTCAAACACAGAACCTTTGTCAATTTTTAAAGAATTTTATTATTAATAAAAATCAAAGTAAAATGTTTTATTAATAATTATTGTATTAATAATCTTTTTTTTTTTTTTAATTGCAAGTTTACACTATTTTCATTTTCCATTAAATCCAACAACAGATTATATCTGTCCAATATAATTTAATCTTCTCAGACAGAAAGTGCTTTATTATTATTGTGACATTCTGGATCATTTACTTTCTGTGAAAATGTCTAGTTTAGTTTATATTGCACAAAAAAAAAACTACTGAAATGTATTTTTTCTCAATATCCTGAAGCCCTAGTTTATACTATTGATATATATATATATCATACATGTTACATTACATAAACAGATTTTATCCCATGTAATTTTGGAGCATTTCTATTGGTCTAATCATTGAGGATTTTTTACCCAATGTATTTTTTTTTTTTTTACAATATTCTCTCTATAGGAGAAAATTCTAAACAAAACGAAATATTTGAGGACAGTTTCTACTTATTTGCTGGAAACAAAAAAAGTATCTCCAAAATCTGTGTGGTTGGTGTGGCGCAGTGGATAACACCACTACCTGCCAGTGAGCTATCATATTATGTGGGAGACTGGGGTTCAATTCCTATTCTGGGCTACACCAATAAGAGTCCTTGGGCTAGACTCCTAACACTACATTATTGGCCCAAGTCTGTAATAGAAATAACCTTGTACTGTACACTCTGGATAAGAGCTGATTAAATAACATATTGTTTATTCTATTCTATCTAAGCCATATTTGAAGCACTTTTATTTAAATTTAAAAAATGTGAAATTGGCACATTTAGATCAGATTTTAAAAGGAAAATTTTTCTTTGCATGAACGCAACAATACACATGTATCATATCAGTCAGCAAACGATTTGTTAACAACTAAATCTATTTAAATATATATATTTTTAGTTCTCATACACAAACATGGCAGTCTACTATTGCTCATGCCTTGTATTTACAGTGTGAAACATACTGATATTAACTCACATGATATTTATCTTTTCTCTGTAGCCAGTTATCAGTTAATCACACTTACAGATAAATAAAGCACTGACTCAATGCTGAAACTCTTCCAGCAGCAGTATGATCAGCAGATCTGAACCCCGCTGAGGATGAGGCTGAGGGTGTGTGTTGGGGTAAATCACTCACTCTATGAAGTAGACCATGCCCGTCTCTGTGTAGGCCATCTCCCAGTTCTTGGGCAGGGGCTCCTGGCTCTCGTCCCTCGGCAGCGTCCCCCAGGCACGGAAGTCCATGGCCATGCCGGCCTGAGTGTAGCTGGGCACGGCCCTCCTCCACTCCACGCCCTCTTTATGCTCTGCAGCACCAGGAGGAAAAGAGAGAACGAGAGAAAGAAAGAGAGAAAAAAGAGAGAGAGAGAGAGAAGTAGTTGTGAGGGCAGGTGAACAAACGCAGGTATCCAGGTCTTACGTAGTCAGTACAGCTCTCCTCTCTCTCTCCTTCTCTCTCTCTCTCTCTCTCTTTCTCCAACAGTTCCCTCTTAAATGAGGTCTCCTGCTGACTACAGGTAGAGAGAGAGAGAGAGAGAAAAGTAGAGAGGGAGTCAGAGCCAGAGAGAGAGAGACAGAGAGAGAGAGAGAGAGAGAGAGAGAGAATTTGCATATTAATGCTAAAGCTAAAGGGAGTGTCCCAAAGTCCAGCCAGCCAAACCTGCCCACACTTCCTCAAACCTGTGGCCAGAAAAACGAGACGTGCCGGTGATGGTGGACAACATGTCAAAAATATGGTGTTTTCATCATAATAAATCAAATAACTTTTATTTAAATATGCTAATTATGCTACATATGCTAATTTAAACTCAACTCATTTAAAATTATCTGGAGAAATCCACAATTTTAAATGTTAATAGATTTTTTTTAAAGTTTGTCATATCTTGTTTACCAGCGCTGGAGTCTTGGGTTCAAGTCCCTACCTGGGTGGGTGTGTCTAGCCAGACACCGCCGGTCACGATCATTACCATCCAATGCACTGTCCACTGTGGGTGGTAATGCCTTCCTTGCGTTATAATGAGTTAACACGTGACAATGTTAAGTGGCCATTGTTCAACTTCGCTCGATAACAAGATAACACCTCACAACATACAGTAAGTGCACTTAAAATCTGTGCAGCATTACACTTCAGTTTACTTCAACAGCAGCATTAGCGCTAAGCACTAGCTCTTTTGTCACTTGAAGGTGAATATTCTGAGCTTGTTGCCTGTTTCTAACCGCAGATAGCACTGCTGGAGCAGCATTAGCATTAGCCGCTAACCACTGTTCACAGGTGACTATATCGGACTGTAGTCTGCATGTTTACTGTGTTAAATAAAGCTACGTTGGACAAACCGCTAGCTAATATCACCCTGTCTTACCGGAACACTCAGGGTTCCTCAGTCCGAGGTCCTAGTGCTTATGGGCGGCATTTACTAGCAGTTAGCTGCTAATGCTAATGCTGCTGCACCCAGCCTTAGTGGAAATCTGGAAAATTAGAAAGTTTACTGTAAAGAAACAGAAGCAGAGATGTTTTTGTGTAGATGAACATCCAACACAAAGTTTTGACTTTAAAAGAAAATGTTTCTTTTAAGAATTAAGAATTTCCTTAGCTTAGATTAGCTTTACTGCTGAATTAGAAGAAAAACATGGCGACACCCCTGTTCCTTACTAGTGTCGCATTATGCGCCTCATAATCCGGTGCGCCTTATAGTGCAAAAAATACGATATGCAGGTTCAAATCAATTTACATGTGACTTTTGACTGACTATGTCAGTGTGTACGCTAACAGAATATAACAGTTAATCTGTATTCTAGAAGGACTGCTAATACCTATGGTACTCACAATAGCATGGGGGTCATGTTAAATGTAAATTGCCATAATAATATATCAGCACATTTCCCACCCTTTTATGTATAAATGTGAGAGCGCTATTATCTCCAGCTTTTTCATCAGCCTGCCTGACCCTGCCTTACCTCTGCTGAAGGCCTGGAGGCCAGGATGTAAATGTGCTGCTTACACATGAGCAGACAAACCGTAGAAAAGAGTCGAGCATAAAAACGCCCACGTTATATTCTGCTGACAATAAGCTTCGTTTTATAGTCGGAGTCGAACCGTCAACATGCATGAAATAGTTTCTGCAGTTTACACTCACAGGGCATCCAGGGTATATACAGTAACAGTGCTGCTCTATCGCTCAATACACCAGGAAAAGGGGGAGTAAGTGAGAAACCTGAGAGAGAGAGAGAGAGAGAGAGAGAGAGAGAATGCAACAGGAACAAACAGGACTGAAAAAAGGCAGATCATTAATAAAAGATGATGTAAAGTTAAGGTGAGATCTACAGTGGTACTTTAAAGTAGAAGTGTGTTTGTTGAAGTGTATCGAAGCACAAACAAAAGGGATTTCTGAGGAGCTGAGGAGAAGAATTGTTGATGTTTATCAGTCTGGAAAAGGTTACAAAACCATCTCTAAAAACTTTGGACTCTACCAATCCACCGTCAAACTGATTTTTTAAGAAATTTAAGACCATTATTACCCTCTTAGGGTGGACAAGCAACAAAGGTCACACTAAAAGCAATGTACGTAATACTGCACAAGGTCACAGAGGAACCCAAGGTACCTTCTAAGCAACTGAAGGCCCCGAAGGCACTGCACAGCAATGGTGTGAATGGCAGGAATGCAAGGAGAAAGCTGCAGCTCTTTAAATGATGACATCAAAATATGTATTAAATTAAATGCATTATGTTGGGAAAAACACTGCATTTCAGCATAAAAACGCTTATCCCACCTGTAAAACATGGTGGTGGTAGTTTTACATGGTTTGAGTCTGTTTTTCTGCACCCGATCCAGGACAACCTGCCATCACTGACAACAGAACAATGAGTTCTGATTTATATCAGCTGAATTCTGAAGAACAATACTACAACATCTGTCTGTGAGCTAAATCTCAAGAAAGCGTGGGTCACGCAACAAGACAATGACCCTAATCATACAAATCGTTATAGCAAAGAAAGATTAAAGAAGGATGAAGATCCATTTTTGAAACAGCACTTCATGGTTTCCTTTGCTGACAACTTTCATGGAGATGTGGATTTCATTTTCCAGCAGGACTTGAGAAAAGTAGTACCAATTAGTCTTATATAATATTTTAATTTTCTGAGACACTGACTTTTGGGTTTTCATTGGTTGTAAGCCATACTCTGTGTGTTATACACATCTATATAACATATATAAAATTGTACATTTTGAACTGAATTACTGAAATAAAGCATCTTTTTTTAATGATATTCTATTTTTTTTAAAATGCACTAGTAAAACAACTGCACAGACTAGACAAACCTTTACACACCTCTAGAGAACAGCAGAAACAGTGTACTTTACATCAACTGCTCCAAACCAGGCCGTTTTAGTCATTAAAAGCAGCTCCTCGGCCAAAACCCAGAGCGAATCAGGCCTCCTCTTCATTTGCACTTGGCTCAGGAGTTCAGAGGAGCAACACAGCCCCTTTTCAACTCTCCCGACCACTTACTCTATTGTCTGAATGCCAGCAGAATGAAGTCCCGTCCAAACAGACCAGCAGACAGCTGTGAGGAATCCTGTCCAACTGAATCCGATCCTAGGCCTTTACACTCTGGACCAGCGCGGACGCCCTATTCCAGACCGCGAGCCAATCAGAGCGCTCTGAATAAGTGCTCTCCAATCAATCCAATCCCTCTGCTCAGCACTAATGTGATGAATCACTGAGGTGAACGCCGAATAAAGGCTGGAAAGCAGCTTAAAACAATAAGAGTGTGGGCGGGGTGAACCCCAGGGTTGTCTGCTAGGTCCTCTTGAGTTCTGACTTCTGCTGCTCCCCCTGATCCCAAAAAAAACCCTGATGATCAGTCACGGCCAAGCCTGGCATTCCTAACACCAGATACACATTTTCATAACAGTATCCTGAGCATGAAGCTAATGCTGTTTTGATGTCAGTATCATTACAGCAGTAATGAGAGAATCTGCCTGTAGGCTCTTCATGTAACTGCCAGCTCTCTATTTCTCAGAAAAAAATGCGTTTTTGCTCTAAATAAGAAGATTTTTACTCTAACTATTGGTTGCATTTATAGATACATTCACCAAACTTGACGTTTGGTAACATAGAGAGTACCAGTAAATAAAAATGTATTAAATATGTTATTATATTCCTTCATACTGTGAAAAAACGCATAAGGAATCATGTATTAACTTAAAAAAATGTTGTTAAACAAACCAAAATAATCCATGTAAAGCATTTAGCTGGCTGTTAACTTTTGGTTTCTGAGGCTGGTAACTCTAATTAACTTATCCTGTGCAACAGAGGAAACTCTTGATCTTCCTTTCCTCAGGCAGTCCTGATGAGTGCCAGTTTCATCACAATGTAATGTTTTGATGGTCTTTGTGACTGCAGGACACTTGAGGATACTTTCAAAGTTTTTAAAATATGTTTTGGATTCACTGACCTTTATTTCTAACATTTTTCTTATTTTTATTTTGTATTTTACTTAGTTTAATAGTTCTTGCTCCTCATAATATGGATTAAACATTACTCAAATAGGGCTATTTGCTGTATACCTGTAACTCTACCTCTTCAAAGCAGTGTGTAAGACTGGTGGAGGAGAACATGATGCCAAGATGTACGAAAACTATGACTAAAAAACACCAAATATTGATTCCTGAACTCTTAAAACTTTATGAACTTATTTTTTTCTCTGCATTATTTGAGGTCTGACAGCTCTGCATCTTTTTTTTTGTTATTTCAGCCATTACTCATTTTCTGCAAATAAATGATCTAAATGAGAATATTTTTATTTGGAATTTGGGAGAAATGTTGTCTGTAGTTTATAGAATAAAACAACAATGTTCATTTTACTCAAACATAAACCTATAAATAGCAAAATCAGAGAAACTGATTCAGAAACTGAAGTAGTCTCCTAATCCACGTTCAATTCTGAAACTGCACACACTACTAACACCACTGTTCATCTAAATAGCATCTTTCTACCAAAATAAGAGAGAGAAAAAACATGTCCAAGACAGCAGTTCGTTAATAAATCTGGCTTTTTCCAGCATGACACTGCAAAACTCTCAACAACTTCTACTGAAAGCTCCCCTCAGACCAGGACTTGGCAGCTTAAATTACCTCAGCAGCAGCAGCAGCAGATTCACAGCAATCTCCCTCCACACAAGATTAAGCATCCCTCAGAAAAAAGCATCACATCACACTTCACCCAGCAAGCTCCTTCTGATATTTATCTCTGTGAATATTTACCTCCTCAGATCAGTCTCGTTTAGAGCTGACCTCAGCAACCAAACAAACTTATGCTGTTGTTTTCTTTAAGGTGGAGGAGAGGAAGGATAGAGCCAGAGTAACAGAATGGAGAACCAAATCAGTAGATCCTCACCAACCCTGAGTTCAGAATCCAATATGGCTGCCTCGCACATCAACAATAGTAAAAGCAAAGAACTTCCAGAGAGGAGAATAATACCCACTTGAGAATGTCTTCCAGGTTCGTCAGACCCCCAGGTGGCGCTCCAGAGTGAGTCCAATATAAATGGGTTCATATGGTGTGATTGAGCTAACCCAAGGCCCTTTCTCAATATGAACTATACAAGTTTTGGACTTTGTAAGTTAGTAAGTAAGTAAGTTCTGCTGGCGAGTGCATACTCCCGAGGACAGGAGGACATAGGACTTTTATTCTGTAGTTAGAACAGCTGTGTATTTGATGACGTCACTCTCTCAGGGGAGCGGAAAGTGTTGTTAAAAAAAATGCAGTACTATTTTTAAAACCTATAACTTGTAAGTTATGTAAGTTGTAGGATATCAGACTGTAAGAAGTCCTCACAAGTCACCTTCCACTTATCCTCCATAATCAGGGAGGAGCTATAACAAGATCACATTCAGGTATTTATTGTGTACTTAAATTATGAACTTCTAAATGAAACAGTAGCTGAGCTGCCATTTTGGTGTTGGGTTAGAAGTTGGATAAGGGTCTCCACTGGAAATTTTACATATTTTGAGAGAACCACTGCATGTTTTTCAGCTTTTCATAGTCTCTCATGTTTTCAACAAAGCTTACTAAGCATGACAATGTTTATGGAGATGCGGATTTCATTTTCCAGCAGGATTTGGAACACTGCCCACACTGCCAAAAGCACCAATTGGTCTTGTATAATATTATAATTTTTTGAGACACTGATTTTTGGGTTTTCATTGGCTGTAAGCTTTATAATCATCAACATTAAAAGAAATAAACGCTTAAAATAGATCAATCACTCTGTGTTTAATACGTCTATATAATATATGAGTTTCACATTTTTTACTGAATTACTGAAATAAAGTAATTTTTTTTATGATTTTCAATATTGTTTTGAGATGCTCTAGAATATGTGTGCATAACACGTCTAGTTTACAGTCTAAAATAAGTTTACGAAACCTCTGGCATAGTGCACTAATCACAATAATAAGTTGTATTCATTTTCAGGATGAACCTGTTGTCTGTTTGTGAAAGTGATTTTTGCCGCTGTTTTCCCAGCTACCTGTGAGGTGTTTCTTCTCACCTGTGACTCCGTTAACGAGCGCAGGCCGCTCCTCCTCTTCCTCCTCCTCAGGTGCTGCGCTGTCCTTCCTCTCCATCTTACTAACGGAGGTGGTTCTCTTGCGCTGCACTTCAGAGTCGAACTCCTCGTCGAACAGCACCTGATCCACCAGGTCAGGCTGGACAGGGCTGGGCTCGGCCGGGGGTTTAGGAGTGCCGTAATAATTACCTGCAGAACAGAGCAGAGCTAACGGTTAATACCTAACCACGGTTAACCAGGAAACACAGGAAACACACCGGTTAGTTTTTATTTATAAGAGACTCTCCAATCATTTGCCAGAACACATCACTTTATTGATGAATGTAAATAACAGTAATTATCAGACTTGCTCTGGTTTTTAAGAGTTTTTACTAAACTGGGAACATTTATTTAGCTACAGAACAGCACCAATGAACTGAAAATCACTACAGGAAACTCTAAAGCTGTAAAACTTAGATATCAAACCACTTTCAGACATCCTGTACCTGCTTTACTTAATCTTATTTATTCTTAACTTTTATTTCCTATTTTAGTTCTTCTCTAAGTTCTTTATTTTATTTATTTATTTTGTATGTATTATTTTTTATAGTTTTGTACTATTGTTTTTTTTTTACTTATTTTGATTTTCTTTTATAATTATAACTACTAGTTTTATTGCTATTATTATTCATTTTTCATTATTTATTCATTTTATTTGTATTTTTATATTGTACTATGTAAAAGTTAGTTTTAGCTTAATTGTAATTTTATTATTATTATTACTATTATTTTATTTTTAATCTATTTTTATCTTTTATTTACAGTTATTTTTAAATAATTAAATGTAGTTATTATTATTTGTCATGTCAATCCCTCAGTGTATTTCCAAAACAAAATAAAGGTTGATTCTTTACAATGTCGATTATTTCTCGACAATGTCGATTATTTAAATTTGTCGAATACAAATGTAATTCTCGACTAATCGTTAATTTGTAATAGTACTGCATTAGTGCTGGGAAAAGTAACGCAATGGGAGAAGAAAGAGTAAATGGCTTATGACATATTTAATCACTAAATATCAGTAATTTCAACTTCAGTACAAACAACGTTCAGGTATTTAAATGCCATGTAAATGTCATGTTTTGCTGATTATATTGTTTTTAGTGATGGAAGACAGGGCAGAAAAAATCGTTGACTAATCGACTAATCGAAAAAATAATCGTCAGATTAGTCGACTACCAAAATAATCCTTAGTTGCAGCGCTAGCGTCTACACTACACTACAGAGCCTGTTTCTGAGCTTAAAGGCCTAAATAAAAGGAAGGAAACAACAAGGCAAGACCAAAGCATAACGATATTATGGGAGTTTTTCCTGAAAAAAAAAAATAATAAAACATGCAGCAAAAGCTGGAGCTTCAGAATGAAACAGGAATCTTTTCAGAAGAGTCGCCGCTGGTGAGCATGGTGTCGGAGACCTCGCATTAAAAAGTTAATTGCGCTGCATTATTTACACCCTCAGTTGGCACGCGTCCTCGCGCCGCTCGTCCGGGCCGAGTGTCAGACGCTGTTTTTAGTAAACTGCCGGAGCAGAATTGGCTTTAATAAATTCCTAATTGAAACTCCTCGTGTGAATTAATCACAGCCGTTATTGCGCCGGTAATTTATGTAGTGCCTGGCTTGTAATAATAACAGGAGATGTCAAAAGGGGATTTGTCAGTTTAGACCTATTAATTACCCTCTCCACTCCGCCCGGTGCGGGAGCGGGCAGGAGGGAGGCGGGCCTGTGATTAAACCATCCCTATTGCAGCCGTGTGTTAACTCAGAGCATCCTATCTCAGGCTTTCCTGTGTTAAATACACCCTTAACACAGCCTCCAGCTGAGTGCTGGGAGAATTTTACTATTGTTGATTATGGCTAATAAAATCAATCAACCTTTATTTAAACTCGGAGTACATTGTGAATGGCCCTCATTTACAATGCAGCCAAGCAATTAGAATAAAATAAGTATAAGTAATAAAAATTATAATAATTTTAAAAATATTAAGATATAAAACAAATAAGGTAAAAATAATCATTTAAGGTAATATAACTAATAAAAATAGTTTAATTTTAACAAATGAATAAATAAAAACTAAACACATAAACGAGTAAAATAGAAATAAGCAATACCTTAAAATAATAAAAGAAAAGCAATTAGAATAAAATAAGTAATAAAAAAAATAAACAACATTTTAATAAGTTATAAGAATTATTTAAAAAAAAGGATAATAATTAAAAGATATTAAGATATAAAACAAATAAGGTAAAAGTAATCGTTTAAGGTAACAGAACTAATAAAAATTCAACTACAAATGAATAAATAAAAAATAAACACATAAAAGAGTTAAAAAGAAATAAGCAATACTTAAAAATAATAAAAGAAAAGAAAGAAACTAAAAATAAATGTGGAAAAAACAGCTAAAACAAACCAACATTAAAAACTAAAAAGTTAACTAAAATAAATAAAAAATAAAAATAAAGAAACTTAAAAATACCAAATATCATAAAAAAATAAATAAATAAAGTGAGCTAAAACAGTGGCAGGCTGTCTGAAAAAATCAGTGTTTCAGAAAATTTGAATATTATATAAGATCAATTGGTACTTTTGGCAGTGTGGGCAGTGTGCCAAGTCCTGCTGGAAAATGAAATCTTCCTCATCTCCATAAAAGTTGTCTTAAGCAGAGGAAAGCATGAAGTGAAGCGTGAATTGTCTGGAAGTGTCTCTCCAGTTCTCTGTGACTCAGTTTAACCCTTTGTGGATGAAGGATACAGTACTGCAAAGCGGATAAATATAGAATATCACTAGTTCTAGGCTTTCCAGGTCTTTGTTGAGCAGCTGTAGAAGTGCATTGTGGTCCGTATTGATAATAAGGCTTCTTAAATCACACGGGTGGAGCTGCAGGGGTCTGTGGGCTCCTGAGGGCTGGTGGTTTATCAGGCGCCGGGGGGACGCTGCGTGCTGGCGTGTGATAGGCAGAGTTCAAAGGAAGCTGCAGCCAATAAGCCACACAGGCACTGAAGCACATTTTCCCACAGACTGACACACTGCCACTGCTGAGAGCTGCTAACTCGGTGGTGTGTGTTACCTGATCCCCCGTGAGTCTCGCTGCTCTCGCACACAGCTCTCGCACACAGCTCTCACACACATTTATTTACACCTGTAGCTTCTGCGCTATCGTGTCCAGCCCACACACCTCCAGACGTTCGTTCATTTGCAGAAATGAAGCCACAGGTCCCTGAATTTAAACTGAATGACTGAAATGTAGTAAATTTTCACTGATACTCATTTTGATGCACTAGTATGTGAAGATATTTACTCTCACACCAGACAGCTTCTTCTTCTTCTTCTTCTTCTTTTTATTATTATATACCACTGTTTCCACAGTGGGTCATGTTGGAGGTTGGAGCCATGATGCTCACACCAACAGATGCTGAGCTCAGCAGTGTTTTGCGTGGGTTAGCCACAATGCTAACAGCCAGGCTTGCCAGGGCTGGAGCCACGATGCTAAAAGATAAAGCAGCTAAACTCTGCTGGTGCCAGTTCAGCATCACTTTTCACATTTTGTATTAGTTTATTTTATAAACTTCCACTTAACAAACTGTCTGATTTTATAATGAAAGATGACTCAAGCTGTACAGCGCTAGGATAGTAATGTTAGCTAACTTAAGCTAAGCTAACTTAACATTTTCTTGTTTATTTAAAAAGAATGACTTGTCTTGACTTGTGTAAAATTTGCTCTCGTGTGATGGCATACTGTGGCTTTAAAAGGGGAACTAAACCCCCTGATTTTTGCTGACTCCACTCTCACATGGTGATGTATGGGTTTAGAAGCAGAGGGGCAGGAGGAAGAGCTGATTTGCCTTTTTTAAATTTTAAATCCTAATGAATAAGAGGGAGTAATCTGCCTTCTAAATTTGGGGGTAAAAAGATATAAAATTTGAAATAATTTATTGAAAAACAAAAGAACTCTGCAGATTTTTGCAATTTCTCACCACCCTATGAAGCATCCTTCTAAAAACTAACTGCCAATAAAGTTACATTGAAAAATAAAATAAAAAAACACTAAAATGTTAACTAAAATTATAGAATGTCTGGTAGAAATATTGAAGAATGACTGCAATATGGCAGCTATAAACAGAATAATAAACTACAGCCTTCTTTGCAGTAATAAAAACAAGCTCTATCTGGAAATAGTTTATAAAGGTAAAACTTATCGCAGTATTAATTGCAAAATATGATCATATTTTAATGTGTCTTTTTTCCAACAGAAGTCAGTCCTCATCAGTTAGCCTTGTTTGTGCTCTGAGAACATAGAAAAATGAGAAAGTTCACTACAGGGTTGGAAAAACGGGCAAAAACTGACAAACCCAGCTCAGATAAACAACCCAGAGAAACATGAAATATTAACTCCTTCCAAGCTATCGCTCTTCCAGCCAGCCTTCTCCCCTGCCACAGCTCCTCACACGCTCATCCATCACGCCTCAGCCCTCCACCTCCACCTCCGTCTCCACCCACAACTCAGATGTGAGCGTGCACAGGGCTTCAGCCTGGTCACGTGGCAGCAGCTGGGCCAGATAAATCACTCATAAACTCGCCATTACTCAGAAACCAGGTATCGGGTGGCAAGTGGGAGAAGTGAGAATCAGAGGGGAGGAGAAGAAAGTGAAAAAGTATGGGGGGAGGGGCATCTTCTGAGATTTGTGATGTCATTTGTCAGCAGTAACTCTCTTTTATATAATTTTATTTTAAAATTTAGCTACTCAGCTGTATAGCTCTGGAAAAAAAAAAATAAGAGACCACTTCAGTCTCTGAATCAACATTTCTCCCAAATTCCAAATAAAAATATTGTCAATTAGAGCATTTATTTGCAGAAAATGAGAATTTAGCTTTCAGACCTTAAATAATGCAAAGAAAACAAGTTCATATTCATAAAGTACGTTTTGAGAGTTCAGAAGTAATCAATATTTGGTGGAATAACCCTGGTTGGTTTTTAATCACAGTTTTAATTTCATGCATCTTGGCATCTCATGTTCTCCTCCACCAGCCTTACACACTGCTTTTGCAGTTCAGTTTGGTGGTTTGATGGTTTGTGATCATCCATCTTCCTCTTGATTATATTCCAGAGGTTTTCAATTTAGTAAAATCAAAGAAATTCATAATTTTTAAATGCTCTCTTATTTTTTTCCAGAGCTCTATATGAACCATCTAACAGCCAGGAAAGAGAGGACACTACTACATTGGTGGTTTTATACGCCATTAATAAATAATAATGTTCTTAGAAATGCTGTTGTTTTGAATGTTTTTTCCTCTCCTTCAGCCTTCAGAATGAATGGATTTATAAAGTCAATGAACTGTAAATCATTTAGACGAGAATAAAGCAAAATAAAACAGAATTAGACATAACCCTGGTGCTTATCAGTGAATAGGAGACACACACACACACACTCTACACAAGTGCAACCTATGAATAAACATTCAATTCACCAGGGCTCATATATCATTCCAGAGACTAAGTATGTTATTACTGTGCAGTGACTCAACACTATCCTTTCCTATTCCTAGAAAGCATACACAATCTCACACACACAATCACATTCACACAATTACATTCAAGAATTTCCAGGAATATATACAGTATATACAGTATACAGCTCTGGAAAAAATAAGAGAGCACTTCAGTTTCTGAATCAGTTTCTCTGATTTTGCTATTTATAGGTTTATGTTTGAGTAAAATGAACATTGTTGTTTTATTCTAAAACTACAGACAATATTTCTCCCAAATTACAAATAAAAATATTCTCATTTACAGCATTTATTTGCAGAAAATGAGAAATGAGCTTTTAGACCTTAAATAATGCAAAGAAAACATAGAACATTTTAATAAAGTTTTACATTTTTAAGTTCAGAAATCAATATTTAGTGGAATAAACCTGGTTTTTAATCACATTTTTTTTTAATGCATCTTGGCATCATGTTCTCCTCCACCAGTCTTACACACTGCTTTTGGATAACTTTATGTTGCTTTACTCCTGGTGCAAAAATTCAAGCAGTTCAGTTTGGTGGTTTGAAGGGTTGTGATCATCCATCTTCCTCTTGATTATATTCCAGAGGTTTATAATCTGGTAAATTGGTCCCATTTTACACACAGCTCTGGATATAAATGAGCTCCCAGCACAGCTGTAAGCCGGTTACTCATCATTACATCACACTCCCAGCAACCAGAACAACTGGGCTGGAGCTCCTAAGCCTAGCTTTGGACCAAATTATATCGTCAGTAGAATTCCTGCACTGAAAGCTGAAGTCAGCAGAGCTACACTGTTTCTGTAAATCCCTGGAATTGCTCACTGTGGTCTTACACTGCCATATAGATGAAGTGTGGATCTGAGACCTCAGCAGCTGTGATGGAGTCTAGAGGAGGGTCATGGCTCACTGTAACACTGTTTAACACATTGCGTATCTGCTTAGTGCTCTCGCTACACGGGTCTCAGAGATGTATGAAACAGCATGCGGTCTAATATTAATGGTGTTATGTTTTGCTTTAGCATTGCAGGGTAAAGACTAGCACAAGCCTCCTCCGACAAATGTGAAGTCAGACTCCGCCTCTTTTTTATTTTTGGAACTGCTGCTGATGCTGTAGCATTACCGAGTAGCATCACAGCACGGCGCTAACGCTCGGAGGAAATCACAGCGACTCGGTTCTGATACACCAGCTCACAGACGCAGCCTTGTGCTGATCCACATCACCCTTCAAAATAAGAATCAATAAACTGATTACATCAAATCCCCTTTAATATCTGTCTCAGTTCGGAATGCACCAAATCAGAAAAAGACCAGCAGTAGCCATACAGTAGCTTAAAACACCATGTGAAAAAGATGTTGGGGTTGTGAGGTGAGGTTTACTCACTGACTAAATCATGAGTTACAATCCTCATATTGAGCTGCAGCCCACTGCTCTGATGTAATAGTGAGCAGTAGTGATCCGCTGACTGAGGCAAAGGAAAAAGTGGCTGCTCATCCTTTTTTCAGCAGGTCATCAGTTACAGCCCACTGCTGGAGCTAAATCTATCCACGTCTGTGGGAAGACACTTCAGTAAATAAACAGTGGCTCTATTCTACAATTTTCTACTTGTGAAACATAGAATTTGGGTGGGTTTATTTATTTGTTTTTTAGCCCACACTTCAGTTTTACACTCTCATAACTGCAGTACTATCACAATTAACATCAGTGTCATAGATCATAAGATACAAAAATACAAAAATAGTACAGTAATACAAGATATGCTAAAACAAATGGATGCCAAATACATTCATTTACCACTTATCATGCAGCTGAGTTTTAGGCAGATATGTAAATGATTGCATTACATAATAGTGAATCTCAAAAATTAGTATATCATTAAAAAGTTACTTTATTTCAGTAATTCAGTTCAAAATGTGAAACTCATATATTATATAGATGTATTAAACATAGAGTGATCTATTTTAATTGGAATGAAAACCCAAAAATCTGTGTCTTAGACAATTTGAATATTATTTAAGACCAATCTGTGCTTTTGGTAGTGTGGGCAGTGTGCCAAGTCCTGCTGGAAAATGAAATCTGCATCTCCATAAAAGTTGTCAGCAGTGCAGATTTCATTTTCCAGCAGGACTTGGCACACTGCCCAAAGTACTGCCAAAAGTACCAACTGGTCTTATATAATATTCTAATTTTCTGAGACACTGATTTTGGATTTTTTATTGGTTGTAAGCTTCATAATCATCAGAAATAAAAGAAATAAACACTTTTATTATTTTTTATTACTAACAGTAGATCACACATAGTAGTGTGTAATGTGAGGGACATTTACAGCGCAGCAATATCTGCAGGACATCCTGTGACCACATGTTTGGGTGCCTATCGCAGGGATTCAAACTGGGTTTTCTTAGCAAGACAATGCTCACCCACACACTGCAAGGGTTTTCTAGGAAGGTCTCTGCAACATTGCAACACCTTTGCTTGGATTTATCACCAAAAAAAGCAACCTACGATAGTAGAGCAGGATCTACAGGCCCAGCTGTAGCAACATCCGTAGATTTTCCACAGTACAAATGTTCATTCACACTAATAGTGTAATCCAGTATTATAATACATATATTATCATTCATAGAGTACATATATACAGATCCTCCTGTATTCTTTTCAGGTCAATTACTGTGTTTAATATGGGCCTTTTAAAACATGACTTAAAAGAAAGAAAGGCTCACAGTGAATCAGCTGTGATTACTGCGAACTTTTCAGCATGAAGATAATGAATATTATATCCCCTACTGTTCTCTCTCTCTCTCTCTCTCTCTCTCTCTCTCTCTCTCTCTCTCTCTTTCTTTTCTCTTTCTCTCTCTCTCACTCTTTCGTACAGTAAGAAACTGAGCCTGATTGACAGCTGGTTATTGCTAGACAGAGCTTTTATATTGTTCTATACTTCTCCACTCCCACAGTTTTCAGTGTTAAATCTCTCCGTAATTTAGCTCTATTGCTTCCTAAAGAACTTTCTGATCCTGTCTTCCAGGCATCGTGCAACACCCTGCACCAGATTTTACACCAGCAGTGTGCACCTGAAACTGATCTGCATCCCAAATCATCCCACAAACATCACGTTTCACCTCAAACACGGCCACAAACTTGCATTTGCTTTTAAGCCAAGCATCAAGATGAGGTATCACTGAGCAGAATTAGTCACTGTGAAATTATCCTTCAGGCCGAAATACCACAAGAGCAAAAGGCAACACAGATCAGTCATGTAGACGGACGGGATCTAATAAAAAGCAGCCACTGTGACGTCCACTCTGACCAGATTTACTTTACCCTGAGAACTTTAAATGGCGCTGCCTGGAGAACTAAAGTCCGTTCCTGTGACTCAGAGGAAGATCATTAACCAGCCTGGCTGCACTACCTGACTGTAACTGTGGTCTTCCACAAAAACAATGACCAAACCCCTTTGTTTAGCGTGTGCACTGAGGGGTAGGGTGTCCTGATTCTCGTTAGGCTGAAGGAGTAGTTTAGGGGAAGGGATAGGGCTTGTTCGCCCCTTATACAGCGATTTTTCAGATTCAGCACACTTCAAACAGAGGGATATGAGAATCACTGGTAAGAAAACCACAAATATAAATATTTTCCTTGTTAAAAATGACTATTAGCACTTTATCACCAGAGTTTAATGTGTATTTTCAATGTTTTATGGTAAAATTCTTCATAACAAGCATAAAAAAGATTGCTAGTAGTTTGTCTTAGTATTTAGCTAGCTAGCTAACTTTGTCCCAAAGCTAACTTTAAACTAGATAACCAGCAGCAGCAGCAGCAGCAGCTCGGTTACTGAACTTTTTAGCTTTAGCGCTCCTGATGACGTAATGGGTGCTTGTGGAAGGATTTCCCAATTCTAAAGGGGATGATTTCTTCCCTTCCTCTTATAGCTCTGTTCTAAGGGGAAGGGTTACACTGGAAAACAATGGGTAAGGGGTAAGTGGTAGGGTCAAAGGGTGAAATGGCATTGGGCCTTAAACTGGGTCATTACTTCTATTATTTTAGCCCTAATGCACAATCTGTGTTGGTTTCCAATAAAGGGTTTAAACCTAGTTGTATACTATATACTGTATCTCTTTTAATAGAAAATCTCCATTCATAGCGAAATATAGTCCAGGACTAGGCTTAAGGGCATTTTCACGCCTGTAGTTGTGAAAGTTTCTATGGTCTGGATCAGTTGAAGAGTTTATTTATTTGGGGAGTTTCTCCCTCTGATTGGTTGGTTTTTACATAGACATAAACCTAAAGCATCAAATTGTGCACAAATAAACCACGCGAGCACATCGTCTCCTCTGATTGGCCAAGAAAGTTAATATACAGAGAGAATATTCTGTGTTCTAGCACGTAAATATCTGCGCAGTGTGAAGCTGCTTTAACACAGAACGCTACATGTGGTAAACAAGTAGTGAATGCTGCACATACTGCATGTGTAAACATCATGGAGCAGCAGAAACAGCGTAAAATATCAGATTAAACTGTTATCAAATCATGTTCTCACCACAAGCGAACCGCTTCAGAGTTATGGGTAACGTAGCCCAGCAAGTGTCTAAACATGTGAAAGTATTACACTAATAAACTTAGTGCTGATTTGCACCTTAAAGGTGTTTTTTTTACATTGAAAAAGAAGAAATATATCAAATATCAGCAGTTCTTCCAACATCTTTTAGGAATAGAACTGCGTTCAAGTCTCAGCTTTGTCCACATCTCACACACTTTTTTTTTTTACTGAAAGCTTATTTAAGGTTAAGTTGCTCAAAGCTCCTCGATCAGCATTAAACTGCAGCACGACTCAGCATATGATCCAAACTTCCAAGCATTCGATAGAACAGCCGGTACTTCAGGTCAAAGGTCAAATCCTGGAGAGGAGTGAGCTCAGGTTGGACTGGAGGCAGGTAGGAGTCGGACAGGTTTTGAGTGGGCTCTCCACCGAGCCTGCACTCTAAAATATACTGTCTAAAATAACAGCTACACTCAGATCACCGTCTGCACCTGGAATAGGCTGAGGACCACACGCAAATGAGCGTGTGTGTGTGTGTGTGTAAGTGTGTGTGTGTATGCAACAATAAGTAACTGAGTAACCAGCCCACACGGTTGACCTTTGACCCGCTGTGTTCCCACACACTCTTACGCACCATCGTAGGTTCCGCTCTCCAGAAGCAGCCCACTCTCCTCCAGCACGCGGAACTCCCCCACACTGATGAAGTTATAGTCCACTCCAGGAACCTCCCCCTCCCGCGGCTGTCTCGTGGTACCTGCCATACAAACAAAACACAAAACAAGAGTCAGGCAGAGCTAATAGACACTGGAGGAAACGTGTTCAGCTGGTGTTTAGCCAAATATGTATCATAAAAGGACAATTTCAACAATTAGAAACACCTGTAGTTGGTTTCTATGGATTCTATGGATTACGCATTTTCTCATTCCTTCTGTTTGGTTTGGTTTCACACAGGCACAGATTTCCCCCAGCTGAGCTGTGGATCTCTGCATTTCGTCCAGAGTCACCATGGGCCTCACCATTGGCTGCATCTCTGATCAGAGCTCTCCTTGTTCGGCGTTAAGCAAGTTCAGGTGGACGTTCTTATTCCTGACCTGTCTGGTGAGTTCTTTTTGGACTTCATAAAATGCTGTGAACTCCCCAATATTCTCTTAACCAGCCTCTGAGGCTGTCAGGGAGCAGCTGCATTTGTTCTGTATTTATGAGATTAGACCCGTTTTAGTCATTAGCAGTTATCAGGCAACTTCTGAATGCTCTGAACTCTGATTGGTTGCACTCAGAAAGAAAACTTTTCGTTTTTTTGTTTACAATAGTACACAACTTTGTGTTGGTCTTTCACAAAGACTGTGTATAGCTGGACAGAGCATCGTCTCTCAAAAGTGAAGCCACCACAGGTCGGGCGCCCCCTGCTGTTCGGTTGCAGAAAGCTGTGTAACCCCACCCATCCCCATAGGTTTCAATGGCAAAACAGAACAACTTTCAATCACGTTTTTTTCCAATATACTGTAATTCTACCTCCATTATTTAAATGTAACAGCTAGTGTAACCTCTGCTTATATTGTTAAATTTTTATATTCCACAGAATTCGTTTTTAAAAACGTTTTTCAGCTCTATTAAAAAAAGGTGTGGTTATTGTAAAAGGGCTGGTTATGGGCGGGACCAATAACAGACTGTCAGCTCCGCTCCGCTCTGCAGCCTGTGACCTCGAGGCAGCCCTCAGGGGCGGGTCTCTCTACAGTCTTTCTCCCTCCTCTGGTCTCTACTGTGCTCTACAGACTCGGGTATCAGGATCGCCAACATGGCGGAAGATTTTGGCTTCATTTTCATTGAATGAATGGGAACGGAGACACAACGTCCATCTTTTTTTACAGTCTCTGGTCTTTCACATTAAAAAAGAAAAGTTGCTGATGGTGAGTGTTGGATGCTGGTGATCTTCGGGCCCTCTTGTTGCACTGCATTAAAAAACAGGCTGTACTGATTTTGCACTGGAAAACTTTAGAAACCCTAAACAACTGCCTCTATTCACTTTTAGCTTTTTTCTGGCTTTTACCTGCTTTTTTTGGCCAAAAAAGTAAAAACTTGAAGCGCCCTGTTCCTGGAAAGTGAGTTCTTTGAATATTCTTATCTAACAGTACGCCTGTGATGGCCAACACACCCAATCACAATTATATAATCACTGAATTACACAATAAATAAACTGGGCCCTTCAGCGGGGCTTTCTCTCAGCGTCCTGTAGATCTTACTCATCGGCAGCTGAACTGCAAGCTGTTCTACAGCTCCGGTCTGAAAAGAACGCCGCGCACAATGGGCTCTTTTAGAAAGAGCTAATAGGTTAACATGGTTAACCTTGTAGCTGTCCTCAGCGTGCACCACTGAGCCACACAATGCAGAACAGAGGCTAAACTGAACTGGAGGGAAGGTTATTGTTGTATGAATACTGAATAATTTCCCTAATGACATTTCATTAGCGTTAGCGCTGTCCGCCTCCAGATCCGAACTGTGCGCTATGCTAAAGCGTGGTGTTTGAATTCTATTAAAAAAGAACACTTTTCTCAAAGTGTACAATATCAGCAACAGTAACCAATTACAGCAGGACTGGAGGAGCGACGCCAAACGTTTCTGTAAAAGAGGAGAAAAAACAATTAGCGAAGCCGTTTAATTAGCGCAGCCGTTTCTACAAGGCGCTAATGTGCAGCGCTGTTAGCTGCTATAGCTCCATCCTGTCAAACCTGGAAAATGAATCCCACTGGAAAGCCATCTTTCAACATCCTTTTAAAATACTTTTATCCTTAAAGAGCCTGTAATGCTACATTTTTCTTGTATTTTGTTATTTATAGGTTTATGTTTGAATAAAATGAACATTGCTGTTTTATTCTATAAACTACAGTCAACATTTCTCCCAAATTCCTAATAAAAATATCGTCATTTAGAGCATTTATTTGCAGAAATCAGACGTCAAATAATGCAAACAAAACAAGTTCATAAAGTTTTAATAGTTCAGAAATCAATATTTGGTGGAATAATCCTGGTGGCTTTTAATCACAGTTTTTTTCATATATCTTGGCATCATGTTCTCCTCCACCAGTCTTACACACTGCTTTTGGATACGTTTTTTGGATAACCGTAGATCACCAGCATCCAATACTGACCATTTATTATCCATGTATTATATTATTTTATTTATCTGATGATAATATGGGCTGTGGTAGGACTTTGGACTTATATAATTCCTATAATTCGTGATTCCATCTGATGACAACTTTTATGGAGATGCGGAAAATTTCATTTTCCAGCAGGATTTGCTATATCCTATAATATTCTAATTTTCTGAGACACTGATTTTTCACTGGGTTTTCATTGGCTGTAAGCCTTATAATAATCATTAACAATAAAATATATAAACGCTTAAAATAGATCACTCTGTGTGTAAAACATGTTAAAGGCGATTTTGTTTTTTTTTTGCACCAGGAGTAAAGCAGCATAAAGTTATCCAAAAGCAGTGTGTAAGACTGGTGGAGGAGAACATGATGCCAAGATGCATAAAAACCAGAGTTATTCCACCAAATATTGATTTCTGAACTCTTAAAACTTTTTTGAGATGCACTAGTATACGTAAAAAACACTTTAGCATTTGAAGGCATGTTAAAGGCGTGTTATACAGTATATCAGTAGAAATGATCAGGTTACTTGTTTTAAGAAGCACAGATCTACAGGAAATACTTCTGCACACTGTCTGCTGTCTATTTCTGGCGGTACGATCAGTAGCTAGGTCAGCACGACCTAAAGGACTCGACACCCTGCAGTTGTAAAATGCAAAATGCTATTATTACCTTAGCCTAAGACAGAGTGAGGACATTACATGTGGGACATCAAAGGAGGGAGGATGTTTCCTGACACCTCATTAACCAGTGAGAGCTTTGAAGAGGGAGATCCTTAAATCTTCTAGAGGAAAAGCAATTCTCCCAGATTGAACACCTGGGGATCCTTATTTCTCTCCCCCTCGTTCTGCCATCTTTCTTTTTTTTATCAGTGGAGGAGAGCAGGGGAGCTTAGCGCCGCGGCGTAACAGATATTAATGCCCCCGGGAGAGGGGAGGGCGGAGAGGGTGAAGGCCGAGGCGTGAGGATTATGTGTCGGGCTGGAGTCTCTTCCTCTTCCTCACCTCCTCCCTTCTGACTAGTTAACCTCTTCTCTCAAGACCATCATCAACTGTATCTGTATCTGATCTCCAGCCTATTTTATATTCTATATTTTATTTAAAAATAAGAAACCACTTAAAAATGATGAATTTCTTTGATTTTACCAAATGTAAAACCTCTGGAATATAATCAAGAGGAAGATGGATGATCACAAACCATCAAACCACCAAGCTGAACTGCTTGAATTTCTGCACCAGGAGTAAAGCAGCATAAAGTTATCCAAAAGCAGTGTGTAAGACTGGTGGAGGAGCAGAACATGATGCAAACCAGGGTTATTCCACCAAATATTGATTATTTCTGAACTCTTCTGAACTCTGAAAACTTTATGAATATGAACTTGATTTCTTTGCATTATTTGAGGTCTGAAAGCTCTGCATCTTTTTTTTTTTAATTTCAGCCATTTCTCTATTTCAAGTCATTTTCTGCAAATAAATGCTCTAAATTACAATATTTATATTTGTAATTTGGGAGAAATGTTGTCTGTAGTTTATAGAATTAAACAACAATGTTCATTTTACTCAAACATAAACCTATAAATAGCAAAATCAGAGAAACTGATTCAGAACTGAAGTGCTCTCTTGATTTTTTCTGAATCTCAAAAAAAATTAATATCATTGAAAAGTTACTGTATTTCAGTAATTCGGTAAAAATATAAAAAACTCATATATTATATAGATGTATGATTATTATGGTTTAAAGCCAGTGAAAACCCCAAAAAATCAGTGTCTCGGAAAATAATTTATATTAGCTATATAAAACCAGTCGGCACTTTTGGTAAGCAGTGTGGGCAGTGTGACGAGTCCTGCTGGAAAATGAAATCCACACCTCCATAAAAGTCGTCAGTTATCAGCGGAGGGAAATAGCATGAAGTGCTGTAAGATTTTGACATTTTGCATCGCATCCCTCGAGCACACTGCCAAAAGTCATGGGATAGCAAGATCAGTTTGCATACTGTGCTATCCCATGAGTTTTATTGTTATTATTATTTATTATTATGTATTTATACATATCTCCAAGTCCATTTTATATTTCTCAAAAATGCAAATCCAGGTACTTTTCTTCTTTAATATCTATATTTTCAGTTTCTTACAACAAAAACAAAAACAAAAAGATGCACTTGAATAACAGGAGATCTGGACAGCGTCCCACCGTGCCCACCGTGCCCACCACAGTCAGAGCACAGTTACATAATCCAACACTGGAGCAGATAACAGGAGGTGGATCACTAACAGCAACCTGCTGCCCATCATCATCCTCATCATCCTCACAGGTGATCAGTGATGCTGAACAGGTAGAGGTGGAGCGCGGGTCAGGATGTGATGGTGTGAGGGTGTGATGATGTGATGGTGTGATGTGATGGTGTGATGTGATGGTGTGATGGTGTGATGTGATGGTATGATGGTGTGATGTGATGGTATGATGGTGTGATGTGATGATGTGATGATGTGATGGTGTGATGTGATGGTGTGATGTGATGGTGTGATGGTGTGATGTGATGGTATGATGTGATGATGTGATGGTGTGATGGTGTGATGTGATGGTGTGATGGTGTGATGTGATGATGTGATGGTGTGATGTGATGGTGTGATGGTGTGATGGTGTGATGTGATGGTGTGATGGTGTGATGGTGTGATGTGATGGTGTGATGGTGTGATGTGATGGTGTGATGATGTGATGTGTGATGATGTGATGGTGTGATGTGATGTGATGATGTGATGGTGTGATGATGTGATGGTGTGATGATGTGATGATGTGATGGTGTGATGTGATGGTGTGATGTGATGATGTGATGGTGTGATGGTGTGATGTGATGGTGTGATGGTGTGATGTGATGATGTGATGGTGTGATGTGATGGTGTGATGGTGTGATGGTGTGATGTGATGGTGTGATGGTGTGATGTGATGGTGTGATGATGTGATGTGTGATGATGTGATGTGTGATGATGTGATGGTGTGATGTGATGTGATGATGTGATGGTGTGATGATGTGATGGTGTGATGATGTGATGATGTGATGGTGTGATGTGATGGTGTGATGTGATGGTGTGATGTGATGGTGTGATGTGTGATGTGATGGTGTGATGGTGTGATGTGATGGTGTGATGTGATGATGTGATGGTGTGATGATGTGATGGTGTGATGATGTGATGATGTGATGGTGTGATGGTGTGATGTGATGGTGTGATGTGATGGTGTGATGTGATGGTGTGATGATGTGATGGTGTGACGGTGTGATGGTGTGATGATGTGATGGTGTGATGGTGTGATGGTGTGATGTGATTTTGTGATGTGATGATGTGATGGTGTGATGTGATGGTGTAATGGTGTGATGATGTGATGGTGTGATGATGTGATGGTGTGATGTGATGGTGTGATGGTGTGATGGTGTGATTTTATGATGTGATGATGTGATGGTGTGATGTGATGGTGTAATGGTGTGATGATGTGATGGTGTGATGATGTGATGGTGTGTTGATGTGATGGTGTGATGTGATGGTGTGATGTGATGATGTGATGATGTGATGGTGTGATGTGATGGTGTGATGTGATGATGTGATGATGTGATGGTGTGATGTGATGGTGTGATGTGATGATGTGATGATGTGATGGTGTGATGTGATGGTGTGATGTGATGGTGTGATGTGATGATGTGATGGTGTGATGATGTGATGGTGTGATGATGTGATGATGTGATGGTGTGATGGTGTGATGTGATGGTGTGGTGTGATGGTGTGATGTGATGGTGTGATGATGTGATGATGTGACGGTGTGATGGTGTGATGATGTGATGGTGTGATGTGATTTTGTGATGTGATGATGTGATGGTGTGATGTGATGGTGTAATGGTGTGATGATGTGATGGTGTGATGATGTGATGGTGTGATGTGATGGTGTGATGTGTGATGGTGTGATTTTGTGATGTGATGGTGTGATGGTGTGATGGTGTGATGATGTGATGATGTGATGGTGTGATGATGTGATGGTGTGTTGATGTGATGGTGTGATGTGATGGTGTGATGTGATGGTGTGATGGTGTGATGTGATGATGTGATGGTGTGATGGTGTGATGGTGTGATGATGTGATGGTGTGTTGATGTGATGGTGTGATGTGATGATGTGATGGTGTGATGTGATGGTGTGATGGTGTGATGTGATGGTGTGATGGTGTGATGGTGTGATGGTGTGATGTGATGATGTGATGGTGTGATGGTGTGATGTGATGATGTGATGGTGTGATGGTGTGATGTGATGATGTGATGATGTGAAGTGTGTGTTATGTTATCAGAGAGCTGAGAGCGGTGGTGTGCTCCGTGTGCTGCCGGACTGAAGCGCCGCTGAGTCAGACTCCTCCTGAATCACGAGGCCGGGAGGGTGAGGAGGAAGATCAGGGTGAGGAAGACATCAGGGATTTAAGAGCGGCCCACACACACACCCACCCACACACACACACACACACACACACACTGCACCAATCAAACTGAAGGAGCCATCTCCAGAGTCCGAACGGACCCGGTACTGGACACGATTTTTATGATGCCTTGTTACAAATAAAGCAACGCTACAGCAAAGCATCGGTTATGTTGGCAACAGAGCTTATTCTGTTGATAAAGGCAAGATTGGCGCTACCATTTAGCCCCACCCCCTTTTTTGTGTGTAACGTCTATAGGTACCTGAGGTAGGTTTGGTTAGGCACACTCCAAACAGAGGGGGCTATAAGAATCATTGGCAATATGGCACTGACACAAGTGACCAAAGAAAAACACAAATTTCAGTATTTTTCTTTTTAAAAAATATGATAACCACTATATTACCGTAGTTTAATGTGTAGATTCAATGTTTAATAAACATTCATTCAATCACTGAATTACGTTCCCAACTGACATTCATATTCTACTTTTTGTTTATTTATTTATTAATTTATTCATTTTAGCAGCACCTAGCCCACTGGACCACTCGGCACCTATGCATTATTTTTTATGTTTTTTTTATTTCATATATTTGTTTAATAACTCTGGATTTATTTATTTATCTAGGTTTATTAATTTATTTAGGTTTATGATTTTTTATTTATTCTATTTTATTTTCTATTACTAGTTTCTTTCTAAATTGTCAGTCACACAAAACCTTTTGTCTTTCACATTACTAAAATCTGGGAAATTGTTTTTTTTTTTTTTTGTTAGTATTTGTCAGAATTACCTGAGGAATGAACCAATAGAAATGCATAAAAATAACTTGGAATTTAGTCTTCCTACACTGATTTCCATAAAAGTTCTATAGAAAAAAATCTTTTGGTAACACTTTACAGTAAGAGTACATCAACTAACAGTACTTACATGAGTAATGTCTCTTAATAATTACTAATTGATGCTATTTAGGACATTATTATATTAAACGTTAAAACATGTGTCAGTTCTGATGCTGTCAGTCTGCCTGCTCTGGACTTCCTAGCATGCACTCACACATAGTTCATGCTCTCCCAGCTTCTGATTGCTCACACCTGGTCTGTTTAGTATAAACACCCCTCTGTTTCTTTAGCTCAGCGCTGAGTATTCAATCTAGTTTGCTAGCTTTTCTGCGACATGTGTCTTTTGATTGTTTTTTGCTTTGTTATCTTTGTGAATTGAACAGATCACACAGTAAATGCACTGTAAATCTGAAGGTTGGGGAAATGAAAGATGAAAGGAAGTCGTCCTCTTTTCTCGACTGCAGGGAGTGAAAAGGCGAGAGAGTGAGAGAATGAAGAGGAAGGTCAAGAGAAGCAGAGAAGGCATTCATCTGCTTCCCCGGTAGCTGGTTTAGACAGACGGCAGAGCCGGGGATTAAAGAGCACAGGGAGCATGGAGGGCTGCACCTCTGATTTACAGAGCTGTACTGCTGCATTATGGGTACTCAGACACTAGAGAGAGAGAGAAATGGCCTGAGAGAAACAGAGCCTTCACAAATCAGGAGGTGCAGGAGGTTCAAACACAGCAAAAGTAGAGAGAGGTGTTTAATTCAAATTGATACGGACACATATGTTATAAATTATAGTTTGCTTAACCTTCCTATTATGTTCATTTGTCAGGAACAAGAATGGAAATGTTTAATTATCTAAAAGATGCAGCATGAATATTTTATTACTAACTCTATTACTAATTATTCTATCAATATTTAGTGCAATATTTAGTTCAATTAGGATAATTCACTCATTTTTTCATAAAAAAAAAAAAACTTACTTTTGAAAGACCAACATATAAAACACAATAGTTTTACATAACATTGAAACGTAACGTTGCAATTTTGTTTTAGTTTAATTTTTGCAGGGGATGGTTGATTGCAAATATGTGAGATGAACCATTTTCATATTATATGTTTATTTTACTAATTACAGCAAGCAGAAGAAGTTTTGTAGTGAAAAAATACTATGAAAAACTATTATTCTTAGACCTTAAAGCTTTAAAACAAGTCAATTTGACCCGTAACATAACAGAAAGGTTAATTGGATAGTAAGATGTGAATAGTTTAATATCAATAACAATTATCAAATAACAATTTTAATATTTAAGAAAAAGCCACTTTACTTAAATACAGCATTATATAGGAGTTTGTAGTCTGCTGCTAAAGCTGGCTAGCACTGTTGGAGCAGCATTAGCATTAGCCGCTAAGCGCTAGCCTTTTGCCGTCTAGATGTGAGTGCTATTGGCCTGTAGCTAGCGTGTTTAAACAAGCTAGCCATGTGATACATGAAACAAGCTACGTGACTGGTTCCTCAGTCTAGTGCTGTCGGGCAGCAAGTAGGCTGCATTAGTGGTTAGCTGATAATGCTAATGCTAATGCTTTAGCATGCTGAATTACAAGGGAAACATGGCGACACCCTTGTTCCTTACTAGTGTCGCATAATGCGCCTTATAATCTGGTGTGCCTTATGTTTGAAAATAGACCAGAAAATGTCCAAAAAACACAGATCCTCAGCATCCTGAGGGTAGGGGTCTCAGAGTTGGGTCAGGGGGGTCTCTGTATGTACAGGTACTTACAGGGGATGGTGCGCAGGTACAGGTTGTCTCTAATCACTTGCTGGAGTTTATGGTCCAGGGATCCTTTCTGGAACTGCAGGCTGAGGTAGTGACGCAGATCCGTGTTCAACACCTTACCTGCAGAGACACAATTACAGCACAGAGTAAACCTCCAACCAGCAATATAAAAATCTATATTATGTAGTATTAGACAATAACAATATCGTTCTTTTGCAATGCATGCGTGCAATAGGCCATCGCCTAACGTGAATTGTCTCATTTAATGCCAAAATAATGTTTATAAAACTTTTTTTTTGCTGCTTAACACAAAGAAAAGATTACACTGTTCTCATTTTACATGACGATGTCTATTAGATTATTGATTGCATCTACCTAATACCATTTATTAACCCCAATCATTAATGCACGTGTTGCATTGTATTATTAAGATCATTACATTTTGGATCATTATTATTATTATCATTTTTTAATATTGAAATGTAGGTACCACTTAAAAATAAGGCTCCTTTACAAAGGGTTTAAAAAGGTTTTAAAAAAAGGAGTTATTAGGTTATAAACCAGTAATAAGCAGTTATAACACATACATAGAATAAATGGCAACAACCTGTACATTTTCTTTACAGCAGTATACAACAGGTTCATCCGTTGTATGGTTCAATCTGTTAAAAACCATAAAGCACTGGCAATTTGCTGCACGTGTTCAATGCAATGGAAGGCTATTTTTACAGAGTTACAAACAGTATTTTTGGATCCATACTATATTCAATTGCTATAAATTGCAGCCATTCTCACTTTTTTTTGTCAACTCGGACAGTATGATGTGTGTTTTTTTTAGAGATATTCTCAGAGCAAGCCACTCACATCACTTTCAATTTCCCTTCCCGACAATATAAACTTCAAATCAATAGTAATTTGACAAAATCAGTGAAGCACAGAGCCAGGAGTGGATTGCTTTCACACACGGTGAACTATATCACGATTCCCACAGTTTTCAGAAGGACCAGGGCGCAGTGCTCAGTATCGAACCCTGAGAAAGTCAATGGCTACAGTGCAAAAGATGATGATTCGGTGATCGCTGGTATGAATCTCGGTCATGCAGCTTGCCATCAGCTGCAGGAGCCCTGAGAGAGCACAGTTGGTCTTGCTCTCTCTCTGGGTGGGTACAGTAGTACAGTAGATGGCGCTCTTTTCTTTCCCCTCATCACTCCTAGGGTGATGTGGATCAGCACAAGGCTGCGTCTGTGAGCTGATGTATCAGAACCGAATCGCTGCGCTTTCCTCCGAGCTTTAGCACTTTGATGCTACTTCTAAACTTTATTTAGCACCACTTTATTTGCTGCTCTTATAAAATATCAGCTTCTAAACAGATGGGAACAGTCCAATATTGCAGAACTTGAGGAAGCATGCTACAACCGTCCGGTGGCGTGATCGACAACTCTTGGCTTTGCACTGGAAACAAGACCAAACCCCTGTATGTTTAAGGGACACGTCAAACTGCTGCTAACAGAATCTTAATCGGCTTGTTTTTGCAAGTATCCAGGTGCACAAAAGGATAACAATGGCTAGAGTAGCAAGAAACTGCAGAACTCACTGCACTGCACTGCAGCAGAGGTTCAAGCACAGTTCAAGGAAGTCAGAAGCCAGGCAGGGGAAACAAAGGGTCCCTCGGCAGGGAGAATTTATAAAAACGTGAACGCCAAGAGCTCCCAGCCCCCGAAAGAAAGGATGCAGAGAAACAGGAGAAAGCTGTGCCACGGAGGAGCGAGTCTCCAGATGTTGGAGTATTTCGGAGCTGACGCCTCTCTCTAGAGCAGCTCCTTCCTGTAGGTGGGGAGGATGTGCTTTCAAACAGCACCCGTCACATCAATGTCCCGTCAACAAGCATTGTTCTGGGTCCTGCATCTGCTTTACCAGTTGTTTGAGCCTCCCTACCTGTTCTAATCTGAGCGTTCTTCTCAATATATGACCAACAGCAGTGCCGAATAAAAGACAACTGTCAAAATAAAGAAGTAAAGAAAACAGTGAATGAATTGACTATGCTAAATTAGACAAGACAAGACAACTACATGCATTATTCCATGTGTTGAAATATGGAATATTACCAGAGATTGGCAAGTAGCCTTCAGAAAGTTGGGTAGCCTTTGTTACAGTACTATGTGGGGAGCAGTGAGAGTTAAGGAGTGTTGAGTGTGGGTATTGAACCCACAACCCTTTTACACACAAGCCAATAACCTGATCCTGTAACCACTGAGCCACCACTCAGCCCACTTCTAGGTGTAAACTTATGGGTATCCACATTGTGATGCCAAAAGACCATGCTTAAGAGCCCAAAAGTGGCAACTCGTTGAGCATGGGTTTGAACCCACAACCCTTTTAGATGTAATAACCCAATAACTTGGTTCTGTAACCACTGAACCACTCACACACATATGGGTACGTACACTGTGATTCCCAAGGACCATGCTCAAGGAACCAACAGTGGCAACTCGTCCAGAACGGACATAGAACCCATGATATACAACCCAAAGACTTGGTTCTGTAACCACTGAACCACCACTCGGCCAGTTTTAAGGCGTACGCCTATAAGTACTTACACTGTGATGCCCAAGGACCATGCTCAAGGACCCAACAATGGCAACTTGTCAAGCATGGGTATTGAACCCACTACCCTTTTATATACAACCCAATAACCTGATACTATAACCACTGAGCCACCACTCGGCCAGCTTCTAGGCGTACACTTATGAGTATGTACACTGTGATGCCCATACTGGTGCCATGTCCAGGGTGTATCCTTGGTTTGCACCCAGTGGTTCTTGGAAGGTTCTAATCCCACTGTGACCCAGAGCAGGAAGCCACAGAGAAGAAGAAGATGGATGGGAGTTACAGGAGGGAGCGAGCACAGGGATTGTCCAGATATTTTGGACTTTTTGGAGATGATGTCTCTCCAAAACAATGAAGTCAGAAAGAATGTTGCATCAACAATTTTTGTTCTAGTCCCTGCAGCTGCCTCACCAGTTGTTTATCTGAGCGTTATTCCCAACGTACGCCCTACAGCAGTGCTGAATGAAAGACAATTCTCAAAGTAAAGAAGCCGTGCCTATATGGTACCACTGGGACGAGGTATCAGCAGGCTGAAGAGCAGTTAAGTGTCAATATTTGTGCGCATCCCATGCGTTAAGTTGAAACGCCTGTAAGCAGGCCTCAGGAGAGGAACTTCTGCAGCGGGATTACTCACTGCTTGCTTTTAGCTTTGAGACCTTGAGAAAAGGAGCTGACGTGGTGAAGGGTAAACACACAGTGCCTTGTTTGCGGTTTCACCCGTCTCTTTTCTGAAAGCGACACAATCAAAACAAGTCACTCTGGAAAGAACCCAGCCTCCTCCAGCGCACCCCCTCCCTTAAGAGATTAAAAAGATGGCCCACTGCGACAAATGATTAGCCCTGTTCCACTGGCTGGTGGAGACGCATACTAATGCCATCTTCCTTCCGACGTCCTCGTGAGACACAGCGCTCTGATTTAACGTTAAGGTATTAATTACTCTCCTATTAATGTTCAACATGACCCCGGGAGGGCTCTGCTTCTAGCGCTGTGCGATCTCAGCGGATCTCAGGTCCAATAAAGTAAAACACGAATCATTCCGAGCTTCATTTAGGGAGTTTGGGACTATTCCTTTCAGAGAATTGGGATATTATGAATGGACTTGCCCATTAATATCAATAATGTAATAAAGCAATTACAGCACTGGGTTTACACATAACCAGCAGTGATGATCTGAAAATATAAGCTGGTTTATTATAAATCTGTGCACAAGTAGTGTGGATTGTGGGTCCCAGTCCTTACTTTGGTCACTGCATTTAAAGTTTGGTCTTCTATCTACTTGTTTTCAATGTGGACTTCAGGTGGGCTACCTTGATTGAGGTGCCCAGAAAAAAGGGGAGGGTTGATTAAGAGTCTTCTTTAAAGGCCCAACAGTGGCAGCTTATTAAACTTGTGGTTGTAACAGGATTGTGAAACCCACAACTCTGTTACCAATAACCTAAACACCTAACCACTGATCCACCACTACCACTGAGGGTGTATTACAGCTGCAGGAAAGCAAGACAAAGAGTTATCTCTGTTACCAGCCTGAAGGTCAATTTATAGTTCTGCGTCAATCCTATGGCATAATCTACACGTATACAGCGAGACTATGCTACACAGTTGACCAGGTTTATACTTCTGTGGGCGCATATCAGCGGCTCTGCATCGCTCTGCAGTTTAAACCCCCAAGGTGGGAATGTGTAGGCGGGAACACAAGGCCAAGTGGACCAATCACAGCTGCTGCTGTACACCTTACGTGACCCATAGTTACATTTTCAAGATGGTGCGCAGTGACCTTTTGGTGCAGGTACGCTGCGATGAGTAGGCTATGCGTTGGTTCGACGCAGAAGTATAATTATCTTTTAGGCTGATAATTCTGATGATGCAACAGAGATAACTCCTTTTCTTTCTTTCCTGGTGCTGTCCTGATGAGTGCCAGCTTCATGATAAAGTTTTCGTCATTTTTTTCTTTACCTAGTTAAGTAGTTCTTGCTATAATATGGCTTAGAACATTACTCAAATATTAAGAACCATTAAGTTTTGGGTGGACAATTTTGCTTAAAAGGAATTTAGTTCATTGACTCAAGATGTTCCAACAAAAACTGTGGATAATTTAGTTTTGTAACAGTTTAAAACAAATACAGACACAAGCCCTGGTCTTGCTCATCCCAAAATAACCGTATAACTGAGACGGTGCAACTGGTAACTATGGAGTCACAGGGGAGTTTGGAAGCTCATTGCTTTTGTTTTAGAGCATCTCTCTTCCCCTACAGTGTGTGATACAGAACCGAAGAGCTGAGCTGAGTATACCCTGATAGGTTCACTAGGGAGCACTGCTCCAATCTCCGTCTCTCTCTCACTCTTTCGGTGGATCTCTTGGGGACGAGGCAGGAAAAGTGGAGAAAAGCCAATATCCTCCAGTCTCCTGTTACACTGACATCACTCCGCCCGGTCACCACGCACCTGGAAATCATTAGCGCGCCGCTCGGCTAATGCAGAGAGACAGCAGTGGCACGGTTAGCCGCGAAGCTTCAATAACGGCAAGATGAGGAACCTCTCCATGTGTCCTCCTTATCTGCGAATACATTATCTTATTTCATGCTGTTTTAATGAATAACTAAGGCTTCTGCCAGTTTGTTTTAAAGACCGTAAGACCGTAAAACCGTAAATGTCACAGGAAATATGTCATCCGACTCGCGAGCGTTATTCCGGCGAGGGGCTGCAGGCAGATCCAAGTCCAAGAGCAACATTGCGCAACTTTTTGGACACTGTAAACGGCGCAGTGAATGGAGGAATTTAGGTCAGGCCACAATTGCTGTTCCTCATCAAGAGTCGGGAGTGCCGAGGAACGCATGCGGTCTGTGATCCTTCAGCAAAAAGGCCTGCATGCCTTCCATTCATCCAGAACTATGCTATACATGCTGCCATCCCCCTGGTTCACACTCTGAACATGGGAATTTCATCCCCCCATTTTTGTTAGTGATGATTTCTTTCTTTCTTTCTTTCTTTCTTTCTTTCTTTCTTTCTTTCTTTCTAACTTTTATCCCATTTTCTCCCCAATATACAAGGCCAACTACCCAACCTACTCATTACGGCAGCTGATGGCAAGCTGCATAGCTGGGATTCGAACAGACGACTCTAAACTTTTAGTATGCTTAAAAAAATTAAGAGACCACTATAGAGACCACTCCTAAATTAGTTTCTCTGATTTTGCTATTTATAAGTTATACGTTTGTGTAAAATGAACATTGTTGTTTTATTCTATATAGAACTATACAAGACGCAGAGCTTTCAGACCTCAAATAATGCAAAGAAAACAAGTTCAATTTCATAAAGTTTTAAGAGTTCAGAAATAATCAATATTTAGTGGAATAACCCTGATGGTTTTTAATCACAGTTTTTTTCATGCATCTTGGCATCATGTTCTCCTCCACCAGTCTTACACACTGCTTTTGGATAACTTCATTCAAGCAGTTCAGTTTGGTGGTTTAATGGCTTGTGATCATCCATCTTCCTCTTGATTATATTCCAGAAGTTTTCAATTTGGTAAAATCAAAGAAACTCATCATTTTTAAGTGAACTCTTATTTTTTTTCCAGAGCTGAATGTATATATAGGCCATTGCTTAAGCGCATTAGCCGTTTTGGAAATGCACAATCACAGATACAGGTTTAAGGGGGCGGTTGCAGATGAGAGGGGGTTCGATTCTCTTGCAGTCTGTTTGTGGAACAGGAAGGTCTTTGTGGTTTTGCTGTCAGGTAGTGTTAGTGGGCAGCGCTGTATCTCGGGGGAGCAGCACTCGGCTCTGGAGCTCCAGGTTGTCTGTGGGAGGCAGGGCTCACAATGCTTCCCTTTGTGCCTCATCATCACATGTAGGCACTGGAACCATGTCTACCAGCAGAGCAGAGTCCAGCGCTCAGAGTCCAGCGCTCAGAATCAGGCAGGTCAGAGATGTGGCTCTATATTAACATATAGAGCAAGAGCCCATATGTCAAACAAGACCAAAATTGCATTAATATTACCGTATTTATTGCACTATAAGGCACACTAACAATAAACGTCTTTTTTCTAGTCTATTTTCATACACACCCCGCACTATATTATAAGGCGCACTTATGGTGTTGAGGGGTAGCTAACTACGTTAAGTAACGCTAAGCAAAGTAAACAAAACTGTAATTAAAAAAAAGACTTTCGAGCGCTGGACAATATTAATATTAGCAGTTTGTCTCATGTAGATTGTATTACCATGGGAAATATGACCAAGCTATAGTCCTTTATACTCCTCTTTTGAAAGATGAAAGTCCTAGCGTGGTTAGCAGCTAATGCTAATGCTGTTCCAGCAGCAGTGCTAGCTGGGATTAACAGCAGGCTACAGTTTAATATACTCCCCTCTGAACGGCAAAACAGCTACCATGGTTAGCGGCTAATGATAATGCTGCTCCAGCAGTGCTAACCAAGATTAACAGCAGGTTACAAGCAGGTAATACTCATCTCTGAGCGGGGAAATAGCGCTTAGCGGCAAATGCTAATGCTACTTTAGCCCGAGGTAACCGCATGGCCTCCTTCCGCGTAAGCATGTGTGGAAAGCTGTGCAGAGCTCAGTCCAGCACAGTTTTACAGCACAGATATTTCCAGTTACAGCTAAATTCACACTTTTAATCCCAGAAAAACAAACGTTCTTCTTATTTACCTTTTAAAAAGCCCTTCAAATGCCTGATTAAAGGGCAGATTACTGTTGTTTTGCTGTTTTACTCGGGTTTTAAGAGCTTGCTGCTGACTCAGCTCTTCATTGGTCCAGACGCGAGACAGCGCGTAGGTGGGAGCGGGGCTGGGGGCGGGGCTAGGGATGTCATGGGCCCTGCATTGTTTAATATCGCAATATATATATCATTGAAAAACAAACATTTGCAATGTAAAAAAATTTCCAATATCGTACAGCTCTACTCATGGAGCCCTACTCCCATGTTTCATGACATGCCATGTCTCGCCAGTGTATGTCTCGCCTTAAATGACTAACAAAAAGGACATTGTGTGTTAAAGTGCTGTGTAGAAAGCCTTAACAACACAGTCCTCAGCACATTTCACCCACTCCTGCAGAATTTTTTCCAATACTTCACGCAACAGTGCCCTTTCATTTCCGCGCCCAGACTGAAGGAGCGGCATCAAATTCATCGTCTTAATGGAGTTTTAAAACTCCCTGCGCGAGCTTCAAATCACAGATGGATCAGACGTGTAGGCCGAAGCAATTCGCGCTCGGCTCTGGCAGCTTCGCGCCACCGCCTGTCGCCCAAGGTCATTTAACACCATGCGTTACCACCTGGCTCGCACCGCGGCGCCCGGGCTGGCGGAGATGTCGTACAAGTGCCCACGTCATTAACCTTCCGCACTTCTGCCTCTTTACCTCTGGAAGGATGAACTTAACGGTCAGCGAACCCATCTTACAGGATCTCTCAGGAAAACGTGAATGAAGAAGTTTATCCGCCCGCCGGCCCTGCCGTCTGTCCGTCCACCACGCCAAAAAAAAAAAGAGAGGAGCAGGATGAAAGCGTTTCTAAAAATGTTCAGCCATCCACCTCCGTACCACAGAGTGCCTCCAATTACTGCTGCCCACAGTAAGAGGCAGACGGCACAAAGGCAGCGTATGTCACATTCTGTAACCATCAATGCAGAGAATACGGCCCCGGGCTGCAGGCGTTTCAATGAGCTCAGAAGGACATCGACATGCTTTGATTCGTGAGCTTTCAGGAACAAATGCATCGATGAGGAGCTAGAAGTATAGCTGCCCACTTCACAGGGGTAGTTTACAGGCATTTACAGTAGGGGTGGGCGATATAGGCCTAAAATAATATCTCAATATTTCATGGTATTGTTTTTTCGTGATAATGATTACTCTTGGTGATATGACAAAACAATGAATAAAAAAATATATACATATATTTTAAGAATACACTACCGCAACAAATTTAATGTATTTCAATATCATGACACTAAAAATACTAATAATGCTCTTCAAATATCTCCATATATCCAGGATTAAAGTAGAATAAATGATACTGGACAGATATAATCTACAGGGGTGTCCGAACTACGGCGAGGTATTTTAGAAATAGAATGAAAGTTGGCCCGCTGTTAAACAGGTTTTTATAATGTGAGATTCAAAGTTTGAACGCTAGGTGTCAGAAACGGGCCAAAGAGTCTAAAAGCGGAGAGAGTGCGCATTTCTAGCGCAGAAAAACAGGCCAAAGAGTCTAAAAGTGGAGAGGGTGCGCATTTCTAGCGCAAAAAAAAAACAGGCCAAAGAGTCTAAAAGCGGAGAGGGTGCGCATTTCTAGCGCAAAAAAAAACAGGCCAAAGAGTCTAAAAGCGGAGAGAGTGCGCATTTCTAGCGCAAAAAAAAAAACAGGCCAAAGAGTCTAAAAGCGGAGAGGGTGCGCATTTCTAGCGCAGAAAAACAGGCCAAAGAGTCTAAAAGTTGCCGTAATTAAGGAGTTTAATATTAAGAGACATCATGAAATTAAACATCAATTTGAAAAATCTTAGTTTACACAACACTGTCAAAGATAAAGATAGTAAGTCAAGTAAAATGATTATTTTAAAAGTCTTATTTTAAGTGGTATATTTCATTATTTGTTTTATTATAGAGTCTGTGGCCCGTGACTTCGAATATATTTCTCCTTCTGGCCCCCAACAAAAAAAGTTTGGACACCCCTGCTCTAGTAGATATAGAATGGGAAATAATGAGAACGGTGTGATTTTTTCTTTTGCTAAAAACTGGGGGGAAAAAGTATTAACCTGATGTGATAATTAGAGGCGGGTGATATGGTACAATACGATATTTTAGGGTATAATATCGTTCAACATATTAAAAAATGGTGGCGATTTTATTGCATACGACACAATATGGCACACCACTAGTTTATAGTATAGTGTACAGATTTACAGCCATTTGGTGAGCGTGCCAGAATAAAGGGGTGTCAGTATTGGTTAGATTAGTAATCAAGTAATTAATTTAATTTACTGTAGTTCTACTGTAGAATTACAGACTGTAGTTCTGTATCTGTTTCCCTGTATACATTACTGGATGGATGGATGGATGGATGGATGGATGGATGGATGGATGGATGGATGGATGGATGGATGGATGGATGGATGGATGGATGGATGGATGGATGGATGGATGGATGGATGGATGGATGGATGGATGGATAAACACAGATCTGTTAGAGTCTGACGCTAGCTGGTTCTGAGGGCTGATAAAAGTGCTGATAAAAGACTGTGTGCAGAAAAGTTTGTGGAGCAGCTGCATAGCAGCACTATAAAGCTCCGGGCAGCGATCGTCTGTCATCCAGGCCAAGATTTACACCACATTAATACACAATTAACAACCCTGGCGTGAACCGTGCTGTTAGAAACTTTTTTAAACAGCCTTTTTTGTTTCTTTTTTTTAAAGCGACAGTTCATACGTTTTAAGAATTGGAAATTTATAGACCGTGTTTGTAGCGTGAGCACGTGGAAGGTTACTTTTAATTTGTGCACTGTGGTGCAGTCTCATTTTAGAGCTTGTGATCATGGTAATTTTAGCAAAGTCTCTTGTCTTTTTTAGCTGGCTAGCTTTCTTCAGTTCTAATACTGCATTTATTTGGTTTAACAAGGCAATAATGGAAAAATAACAGAAATAATAGAAAAATAGAATAACTGAATAATAGAAAAAACTCCCAGAAAAACCTACTCGACCTCTCATTGATGTTTTTAAATTAAAAATAAATTTTTTGTCTTTATAAGGATGCTCACAGAAACACATTAATACCATTTATTAAAGTTTCTTAATTCCACCCTCCTCATCCTTCATCATGTTGCCCATCAGTTTGTCCCTTGTAGGTGTTTTTTGGCTGTGTATTGAGGTGGCCAGTTAGCACGAATGCTAATCTAGCAGGCTAACTTTCGGACCAATTGCTGCTTTCATTCATGCATTATTTTTCTCAAAATTGTCCCTGAATTTGAGCAAATGTGCAACTTATAAAAAACAGGAAATGAAGAAACAGCAGCTATAAACCTCTGTTTTGTTCAGAACCTCATTGCTGAGAATATGACCAAAGAACTGAAGGAATCATAAGTTTAGAGAGCAGAAGGCATGTCTAGGATTGGTCCAGAGAATTAGTTTGGCCAAATTAGTCTGTGTCATAATCCATTTGCTTGTCCCCTAATTGTCTCGTCATTTTGTTGATGTGTCGTTTGTCGCCAAATCGCGGGTACAGATCACGCCATGCCATAAGAAACAGTGGTCACTTGCCTTTTTTGCTTTGAGAAAAAAGGAAAAATTATTAAATATTAAGAACTGCAGCTTTTTAACCAGTTTGTGGCTCAATTTCCAGTCTGTGAAAACAAAAGCAGAGCTGAGAAACTCTGTAAATCTTCTGTAACGCTCGTCGCTCTGACGGCTGGACGGCAGGAAGCGTCTCTTTGGTTGATGCAGGTCTCTGACCCTGGACGAGCCCAGGCTCTAGGTTGTAATCCGCGGTCAATCACCTGTCCTCTTCCTCAATTAGAGAGGGCTGCTTAAATGTCAGAGATGAGCTAAAACAGGGGTCTAACGAGGCCGTCGTGTGACAGCGGCGCGAAAGCGTCTTGCAGAAAAAGCCTGTGGTGAGCTAATTAACGGCCTGTTGGGGACATTTGGCAAGACGGTGTCTCGGAGAGACGGCTATCTACTCATTAGAACCACGGCTACAGACATAACCACTGAGCTACGGTCACATCATCACCTCCCCAAATTAACCAATGGTTAAAGTTCTGAAGACTTATACTGACCACGCCTTTAGATTGTGTTACTGTTACTGTTTAGGGCACTATTGAATATGGCGGCCATTTTTCTTTGAGTGTCCGAATCATATGGATGAATTCAAACATCGCTGCTTACTAAGCAAGCTAAATGTGTCCCAGAATGCATTGTGGGTCCCACTACTAAGCAACAGACAGCAGAACAAACAGAGCGGAAAGCGAGACATCAGGGTTGCCAGATTGTTACAGTGGGATTCACTGGGTAACGTCTTTCAAATCCGCCAAAATACTGAGAAAACCACCCAAACAGCTGATGTTCATCATATCAACATTATTACAGGGTTTATTCCAACATGATTTTAAATAAAATACCTTAAATATCTTTAATATCACCACTTACAAAAAAAACTATATTTTATAAAATAAATGTATATTTATGTTTGTATTATATGTGTAATAATTAGCTCGCAAGCAATGAAAGAAGTAAATACTCATATATAATAACGAACATAAACACAACTTATTCAAATTCAAGCAGGACTAAAAGCTCCGTCTCTGCAAGGTTAGCGTTATCTATCTCCAACACTGATGAGTACCCTTTCCATCAGCACGACTAAAAGCTCTGTCTCTGCAAGGTTAGCGTTAGATCACACAAAGTCTACAGAAAAGCAAGAAAGCACTATAATCTTTTCAGTTAAAATGACTTAAAGGAGCCCTGCAGTAAAAACTTTTTTTGTTAATTAAGACTGCCTCGTTTGACTCATAGGCTGAAAAGAACGAGGGATGAATTATAGACGCTTTAACACAAAGCTTTACTCAAAACTCAATGGTTATTTGCCTCCAGACGTATGGAGCAATCTGGCCTCTTTTCAGACTGTAATTAGCACTTCATCTCCTCAGACTGGTGATTCCTGCAGGACCAACGACTGTAGAAAAGCATGAACAGCATGTGAAGAGTTATTAAAGCCACCACACTGTGTAGCTCCGCCCATCCTTTATATGTTTAAATGACAAAACAGTAAATTTTCATTTCACTCAGAGAAAGACTTAAAGACAAGACTCTGCCAAATAGGCAAACCAAAATACCAATTTTAATTTTAATAATTTTAAAACAGCTCTGGAAATAAGAGACAATTTAAAAAAAATAAAGTTTCTTTAATTTTAACAAATTAAAAACCTCTGGAATATAATCAAGAGGAAGATGGATGATCACAAACCATCAAACCACCAAACTGAACTGCTTGAATTTTTACACCAGGAGTAAAGCAGCATAAAGTTATCCAAAAGCAGTGTGTAAGACTGGTGGAGGAGAACATGATGCCAAGATGCATGTCCATTGTGTAATTTCAACAGTTACTTTGCCCTGTTGTAATTTCGCCACATATTTATTCTTAAATCTTTATTCTTACAATATATATATAGGTGTAAAGTATTCTAAAAAAAAAATTAATATTGTATTGTGTCGTGATGTTTAGTCTTGCAATACTGTATTTTTTTTTATTATTATTAGCTTAGATAAAAACATTGGTGTCAGAAGTGGTTTGTTTAGTGTTGTGTTTAAATCTGACCCACTAGATAGTCATGTTGTTTATTCAGATTTTAGAAATATATACAGTTTTTCTATACTATTCTATACGATTTTGTTTCTAACAATATTTTGGGTTGCCGACAGTATCATTGGACCATGCAGACATGTATTGCAATATATTGAATCATCTTGAATTACACTTAGCTGTCAGTCAACTAGCTTATAAATCTTAGTATTATTTATTGAGTAGTGGAAATATCTGTGTGAGAAAGACGTACGCAGAGTTTTCTTCGTATTCTGCAGCAGTTTGATGATTAATGTACGTTGCCGGCTTTAGATTCAGCTCAATATTCCTGACTTTGCATCATCTCTGCTTTAAAAAAAGCTCTTTTCTTCACACCGCAGAAAGCAGGAGGATTTGGGGATAACTGTGAAAGATGATGAGATGCTTTCACCCAGGTGCTCGCGGCTCCTCTCTTCTCTGATCTCTACAGCAGCCTTCAAAGATCGAGAAGAAGCCAATGATGGCCTGAGGGCGCGGGCACACCTCGAGTGAAGCACTGCAGAGAGAACAGCTTCAGAACCAGGTCAAAAGCCCGCGAGCTGTTCCTCATTTGCAGCATAAGAGCTGTTAGAGAAGAGCAGCCAGATGACTTTCATCTGCATTGAACACAAAACCTAAAGCCTGTCATCAAGTCATCATCACAGGATAACGTCCTGACGTCCTTTCCTTTCTTGCATTTGAAGACAGACAGCTTTAGTCTTTCTAATGTTTCTATTTGTGACTGATGGTGTGTTATAGGTGGCTTGAAAGGGACTTGAACTCAAGACCTCAGCCCTAAAGGTGAACATCGAAATTTCACCCAGATAAGTACTTGAACTGAAGATCACAGCCATAAGAGGGTAATAATGAAACTCTACCCAGATTGGGATTGAACCCAAAACTTCAGCATTGAGAGTTGTAGATTGAAACTCCACTAAAATAAGGACTTGAACCCAAGACCCCAGCAAAAGGAGTACAACATGGAAACTCCACCCAGATAGGGACTTGAACCCAAGACCACACCACTGAAAGGTGAACATTGAAACTTCATCCAAATAGGGACTTGAACCCAAAACTCCAGAACTGAGAGGTGAATATCGAAACTCTACCCAGATTGGGACTTGAAACTCCTCCAAAATTGAGAGTTGAACATAGACATTTCACCCAGACAAGGACTTGAATTGAAGATCACAGACATAAGAGAGTAACAATGAAACTTACCCAGATTGGGACTTGAACCCACGACCCCAGCACTGAGAGGTAAACATCAAAATCCCAGACAGGAACTTGAACCTAAGAACCCAGCACTGAGGGGTGAACAGTGAAACTCTGCTTAGATAGGGACTTGAACCCAATTCCGCAGCATCGAGAGTTGTTAATTGTACTGTTAATTGTATTGTTAATAACTACTCTCAGATTGGGACTTGAACCCAAGACCACACCACTGAAAGGTGTACACTAAAACTTAACCCAGACAGGGAAAGCCCTGAAAGGTGAACATTGAAACTCTATTTAGATAGGGACTTGAACCCAAGAGCACACTCCTGAAAATGAACACTGAAACTCCACCCGGAGACAGACTTGTATGATGATCCCAGAAACAGGGACTTGAACTCGAGACCCCAGCGCCGAGACATTAACATTAAAACTCCACCAAAATTTGGACTTGAACCCAAGACCACACCACTGAAAAATTACATTGAAACTCCACCCACAAACAACCCTGAGAGGTGAACATTGAAATTCCACCCAGACAGGGATTTGAACCCAAGACCCCACCACTGAGACAGCAGATTGGTATACTCACACAGCCATGAAAAAATCTGATTTCTGTCACATTAAGCCCAAACCCAGTCTGATCAAAGTTACTTGTAACTAGTCTAATGTAAAGGTAATGTGAACAAAGACTAGAGGGTTCATTTGCATATAGCAGCTCTATATGATGATTGTAAAGGCTAATGCTGTGAGGCGTTACACAGTACTCTCAGCAGCTCCGCCGCTCTGCTCTTGTAAGACTCTATAAAACAGTCTGGTTGATTCAGAAGCTTCAGAAAGTTCAGCTCGGCTCTTTTCCTGCCGCTCAGCAGGAGCTGAGAGGGACTGAGCTGGAGGAGTGTTGGGGGAGGAGGGGGAGCAGTGGGGGCGTATCAAAGCAGCGCTGCCTGTGATCCCCGAGCTGTGATGGGAGACGTGTCCTTTACTGGAGCGTTCATGCTGAGAGAGCAAGCTCAGACACGCGAGAGAAAAAGAGAGAGAGAGAGAGAGAGAGAGAGAGATGGAGTTGTGAGTGGTGGATGAAAGTAACCAGCATCCCTACGTACCGGTCCAAACATCTGGACCCAGGCAGCTGAGCAGCATATGGATAACAGTTCTACTAAAAACTACAGCCAATCATCACCAAGATTCACCGCTTCTAAACCAATCACAAACTAGCAACCATATCCCAGAGACATCACCGACTCAACCAACAGACAAGAGGAGAAAACAAGAAGAGAGATAAGAACAGAGGAGAAGAGAAGACAAGAAAGGACAACAGAAGGTAACGAAGACAAGGGAAGATAAGATGTGAAAGGTGAAGAGAAGGTAAATAAAAAAGAGGAGGAAAATAAGATAAGAAAAGCAAACAGAAGAGGGTAAGAGAAATTAAACAAGAAAAAAAGAATGAAAAAGAAAGGAACAAGAGCTGAGAAGTCAAGATAAGTGAAGAGAAGAGATGACAAAGAAAAGAAGAATCAGACAAGAGAAGAAAACTGAAGATACAGAAGGACATAAGAGCAGAAGATGAGAGAAGCGAACGTAAATGAGGAAAGATAAGTCAGTTAAAAGAGTAGGAGTGGAGAGAATAAGTAAAAAGAAGGTATGATCGAAGGAGAGGACATCCACAAAAAGAGATAGAGAGAAAGGGATCAAACAGAATGTAAGAAAAGACAGAAAACAAAGACAAAAGAAGTGAATCAAGCAGAACGTATAAGAGCAGAAAAGAAGAGGATAAGAGATGAGAAGAGAAGAAATCAAAAGAAGAGAAGAGAAGGAAAAAGAAGAGAAGAGACAAAGAGAATTAGCAAGTAGAGAAAAGAAGAGAAGATATGAAACAAAAAGAAGAAACCAGAAGAGAAGAGAAGAGAAGAGGAGGCAAAAGGAGAGAAGAGAAGGAAAAAGAAGAGAAGAGACAAAGAGAATTAACAAGTAGATAAAAGAAGAGAAGATATGAAACAAAAAGAAGAAACCAGAAGAGAAGAGAAGAGAAGAGAAGAGAAAAATAATTGAACCGAATGTAAGAAAAGGAAACAAAGACAAGAGAAGAGAAGAAATCAATCAGAAAGTACAAGAGCAGACAAGAGAAGAGAAGAGAAGAGAAGAGAAGAGAAGGAACAAGAAGAGGAGAGAAGAGAAAACAGAGAAGAGAAGAGACAAAGAGAAGAGAAAACATGTAAGAGAAGAGAAGAGAAGAAACAAAGAGAAAGAACAAAAAGAGAAGAGAAGAGAAAACAGTAAGAGAAGAGAAAATAAAATAAAATAAAAGAAATGTACAAGAAGAGAAAAGGTAGAACAGAAGGTAAAAAAAAGATCCCAAATCAAAGGCATAAGAGGAGAACAGAACAGAAAGTATAAAAAGAGAAGAAAAGAACGAGAAAACTAGAAGAGAAGGTTCAAGAAGAGGAGAACAGAACGAGAAGACAAAAGAAGAGAAGGTTCAAGAAGGGAAGGTATGAGAAGAAGAGAACAGTACCTAAAAGAAAGTAAAGGAATAGAAGATAATAAATACAATTCTATGGTAGTAAATAGAGTACAATAGGAAATCTCCAGTAGCTCTGAGAGGAGATCTGAGCTCGTGTTCACCTCGGCTCGTAAAAACGTCCTCTGACTAAAATAAGCTGTTCACACATTACTGAGCTCTAACAAGCTGCTCTTAATGGGCCGCTGCAGAAAGGCATCCTCGGGTGTTACAATACATACTCATACATACTCATACATACTCATACATACTCATACATACTCATACATACTCATACATACTCATGCTCTGAGCTGCAATACAGTATATTTCAATTAGCCCGCCGCCATTCTGCGCTGAATAAATAAAAACACAATGCGTTTAATAAGGGCTGGCTGTGCCTGTAAATTTATTAACATCCTAGAGTCTTGTAATGAACAGCGAATAGAATTACCGTGTGCAGGTTATTTAACATGCTGGTGGGGTGTAAATATAAGGTGAGAGCGGACGCACCGCACCCAAAAACACGTTCCCCCACGAGCCTCTTGTTATTCTGGCCTCGTGCTCTCGGCCTGCAGGAGAGCAGTCTGTGAAGGCGGCTGAGTGAGCACACAAATGCCTAAAGCCTGCGAGCCACAGGCCTCCGTCGCATGTGTGTGTGTGTGTGTGTGTGTGTGTGTGACTCTGCAAATCTGCTCTGAAGCAATTACTAATGCAGAATAGATGTGTGAATGCATCCCGGGGACTCTTTTTTTCCCGTGTCCCTTTTTTTAAATCATGCAGCAAAAAAATCACACAGAAAAATCTGCTGTATGTTTATCATTTTTTGCTGATTTGATGACAAAACACTGTATAGAAAATAGTGTATTAACTTTAAGAATATGCTACTCTAACAAATAAGCATTTAAGTCTTGTTTAGTGTAACAGTTCCAAACATTAAGTAGGACCAAAATCTGAGTTTCAGATGTATCCATATAAATAAAATAATGTCACAAAAAAAAAACATAAAAACAATGTAAATTTTTTAAATAAAAGAAATTTACCATAATTCCAAAATGCAGAATATTTAGTTAATGCATATAAACTGAAAATATTGCAATTTTAGAAGAAATACGCTTAAAGCTTTAAAGAAAATAGCTAAAAAAATACAAAATATACTGCTTTCTAGACAGCATATACTGATATTATCACAATATACAGCTCTGGAAAAAAATAAATAAAACATTTAAAACATTGTTGTTTTATTCTATAAACTAAGAACAACATTTCTTCCAAATTCCAAATAAAACTATCGTCAATAAGAGCATTTAATTGCAGAAAATGAGAAACAAGGTTTCAAATAATGCAAAAAAAAAAAAAAAAAAAAAAAAAAAAACAAGTTTATATTCATAAAGTTTTAAGAGTTCAGAAATCAATATTTGGTGGAATAACCCTGCTTTGGTTTTTAATCACAGTTTCATGCATCTTGGCATCATGTTCTCCTCCACCAGTCTTACACACTGCTTTTAGATAACTTTATGCTGCTTTACTCCTGTGATATATATATATATATATTATTCTATATGCTTCAGAGTACAGAATCACTGGACACAGATACTTCAAAGAAAGAAACAGTGTGATCTGATGAGCAACTCATCACCTTCCATCCACCTCTCAACATCACAGCCTCCATCACGGCTGCAGAAAGGAGCTCCGCAGGTGAGGGTCATTAGAGAGATGGACCGGCCGACCGCAGCAGGATGATCAGCTGTTGTAAGCGATGGGCTCTGAACCCGTATCCCATCCGTCTTCAGGAAGCCGGCCGGGTCTGAGGTGCCGATTTGGGAAAAGCCAGGTGTCACTCAGCTAGAAGACGCTGCCGCTGGGCCTGTGATTTATCTTCTGAGCTTCAGAGCCGAGCAACAGAGCACTCAATAACCCCCACAATCTCACAGAGAGGCACAGAGAGCTGCTGCAGAGCGCTGACCCATATTTAACAATATATTTCTATTCAATTCCACCCATTAACACGTCTTTAATTAACGCAATCCATCATATACGGTAGTCTCTCAACTACAATTTCAACCTTTAATTCCATTCAGAATACATTGAGGATACCCCTCATTTTCATTTTGCTGCTGAGCCTTTAAAAAATTAAAGGGACTAAAAATAAGCTTAAATATATAAACAAGCAAGCAATATATAAAGATTTAATTAAGAAGAAATACAATTATCAGAATAAAAGGACATGCAGACAGGCTGAAATGTAAAGCAATAAAACAAAGAGAAAAATAATTTTTAATTTTAAATGTTTTAAAAGTATTTTTTTCCAGCGTATTTTTAGCTTTGTGGAATGATATAGAGGTGCGCTACTGACTGGATAAAACCCTGACAACAGCCTGCACTGCCTATTGGAGGCTGGCGTTTCTGCACTGTGTCTATGGGATCTAGTGTCTCCCAGTGGTGTTTGTTTAATATCGTATTTGGTTTGTAAGCGCTGCAACGTTGCTAGGTTACCTGTATATGGTGGAGTAATACCTGAAAGTATACCTGAAATAGTTCCATTTAACAGTTTGCAGTACAGTTAGGTACACTTAGCACAATTTAAGTAAGACTTTTGTACTATTTTTATACTGTAATTAAAGTATAAGTACAAAAAAGTTGTTCCATTTTATCACTCTTTAAATATACTGATTAATAATGATGTGGCTACAAGAACACTTAAGTGCACTATAGCATAATAATGCTTAGTAGTAATACTTTAATCTACTTTTAATCACTAGGGTGGACCAAAACCACCTAATTTGACCTGCAATTTTGACCAGCAACAGCAAACTCAAAGCTCTAAGCTCAAGGACTTCAGACGAGGGTTTTCAGAAGTCTGAAGAAGCCGTCGTGTTTCTCATACAGCCAGTTCCAGATGTTCTCTGAGAGTGGGTACAGCAACATGCCTACCCATGCATAAACTGCAGCTGTGCCTGTGCCAGGGTTTTTTATGATTGATGAGTCATAAACGCAGGGAGCACAGCGAGGCGGCGCTGCGTACGGCTCCAGGGCCTCCGCTATTGTCTTATTGCGATCAGACAAGCTCTCAAATCTGATCAAGCAGCAACTCGCCGCTCTCAAAAAACAGCTGCACACATCAATTACAGCAGCGGGTCAAGGCCAGGCCATGAAACACAGAGATAGCCTTCGCCTTTTTTGGGGGAGGCTGCTGGAACAGTGCCAGCGGAGAGTGCAATCTAGCAGAAAGGGCTGATTGGATAGTGGTAGTAGTGATAAGACACTGGCGGTCAGCACTTCCCGAGCAGATGATGATGGTGACGGTGGTACCCGGCGAGGCGTTTTACGTAATCATGTGTCACTTTTTGTTACGACTAATTTGCAGCCGAGCGGAGAGCAGAATTGTACCCATGCCTTTTAGTCTTTTATTGCATCTCAAAAGATTTCAATTCGTAAAAAGGTAAGGAAATGTAGGAAAATTAAATCGAAAGCCAAAACTGGTTGACATTATTCATTTTTCCAGGCACACTTGTTAATGCAACTTTGTACAGGCCTTTTGTACGGTTCTGCATTGTTAAAATTAACTTTATTTTTTGGAATCAACCATATTTAAAAGACAAAAGCCAAATTCCAAACACTAGCTGTGAGAACGCAATGCTGTGAAGCTTAAATAATCCTTATTAGGGCTTGTCAGCTCTACTAGATATTGTACTTGGCTGAGTGAAGCACTCTCAAAAGGGCTATCTGGTTATGCACCATATGACATTTGAGGCAAACATGGTAATTTAACATCTGTACAGGGCTTTTGTAAGGGTCTGCATTGTTAAAATTAACTTTATTTTTTGTAATCAACCATATTTAAAAGACAAAAGCCAAATTCCAAACACTAGCTGTGAGAACTCAATGCTTTGAAGCTTAAATATTATCACTATAAGAGTTTATAAGCTCTGGTAGATACTTATTGTACTTGGCTGAGTGATGCACTCTTGAGAGGGGTATCTGGTTAGTGTTCTGATGTTTATTATCCTGGGTTGAGTAATGAACTTTTGAGATGGGTATCTGGTTAGTGTTCTGATACTCTTTGTACTGGACAGAGTGATGCACTCTCGAGAGGATTATCTGGTTAGTGTTCTGATGCTCATTATCCTGGGTTGAGAGATGAACTATCGAGAGGGCTATGTAGTTAGTGTTCTGATACTTATTGTACTGGATAGAATGGTGCACTCTCAAGAGGGGGGTGTCTGGTTAGTGTTCTAAAACTCACTGTACTGTGTTGACTGATGGACTCTTGAGAGCGGTATTTGGTTAGTGTTCTAATACTCATTGTACCGGGCTGAGTGATCTACTCTTGAGAAAGGGTTATCTGGTCAGTGTTTTGATACTCACTGTACTGGGCAGAGTGATTACTCTCGAGAGGGATATCCAGTTACTGTTCTGACATACACTGAACAGTCTAAGTACAAGCTTGAGTAATGTACTTAGGAGAGAGGTATCCGGCTAGTGTTCTTATACTCACTGCTCTGGGTTAAGTATTGAACTCTTGAGAGTGTTATCTGGTTAGTGATTTGGTATTCATCGTACAAAGTCAGGCTTACTTTCCTTGCCGATGGTAAGATAATTTTACCCAATCGCCCGTTAGAGCGCCCTGGGTTTATTTCATAACATGTCATTTTTTTTTTGTATAAAGACAAATACACAGTTAAAACTAAAACTATTTTACACTGACACTGATACTGGAGCTCCAATACAGAAAATGCAATTCTGCCTTGATGACACACACACATACACACACACACACAGATAAAACTGCCCTGTGATTATTTGGGATGAGTAATGATAGCGCTGAGGGGATACCTTCAATCACCGGAGCTATAGGAGCTCAATCCGGAGCCTAAGCCGCAGATTACTGTGCCCTTTTCATCTCACCACTAATACTCACCATTCACATGACTTAGAGGAAATGAGAGTGCTGCTGCCAGGCCAAGATTTCAGTGTGTGTTTGAATCTGTGTGTGTGTGTGTGTACACTGTAAACCCACAATTAGTTTGAACTCAAATAAACTAAGTCTGTTTTAAGTAAAATTCAATATACTTCCAAACATTCCTCAACTACTTTGACTTGGGTTAAGATTTGAGGCCAAATAGAGCTCTGGAAAAAAAACAGAGCACTTCAGTTTCTGAATCAGTTTCTCTGATTTTGCTATTTATAGGTTTATATTTGAGTAAAATGAACATTGTTGTTTTATTCTATAAACTACAGACAACATTTCTCCCAAATTACTTAGTTATTAAGTTCATTTTCAAGTTTTAATAGTTCAGAAATCAACATTTGGTGGAATAACCCTGGTTTTTAATCACAGTTTTTTTTCATGCATGTTGGCATCATGTTCTCCTCCACCAGTCTTACACACTGCTTTTGGATAACTTTATGCTGCTTTACTCCTGGTGGGTTGATGGTTTGTGATCATCAATCTTCCTCTTGATTATATTCCAGAGGTTTTCAATTTGCTAAAATCAAAGAAACTCATAATTTTTAAGTGGTCTAATTTTTTTTCCAGAGCTGTGTGCATTCAGTGAGGTCTGTAGTCTGCAGTTAATGCTGATAATCTATTTGCATACTGGGTGTTTGCATACTACAGTTTCTGAAACTCACTGTCAGTGTGTATTTACTCTTCACTGCACTGTTGATTTGTAGGAAAATTAAAGGATTTTAAGATATTAAGTCTTAATAAACGCACTGCAACTCAATTCCAGCTTTTACCAAATCAACAATAAACAGAATAAAGAATAAAATAACATCGCTTTTCCTTCAACTGAGCTGCTGGAGCTCCTTTAATTTCAGTATCCTCTGCTTAGAAGCATAAAAGATACGAACTGTTAAGATACGAACGTGCCAAAGTCAGAGCTCCCTTGGCTCTTAAAGGGAATGACAAGTGAATGCAGTTACTGAAACTCACTATCAGTGTGTAGTCACTGTTCACTGCACTGCTGATTTGTGGGTAAATTAAAGGACTTTAAGTGCGTCTTACAGTCTGAAAAATACGATATCCAGGATTGCAGTGTACGTGTGGCACTTTGAGAGTGAAGCTGTGTACTGAGAGACGGTTCAGACGGCAGTGTGAGCTTTCCCCTCTGCTATTGGGCCGAGTAAACTCTCCATCCTCTCACAAAGCCTCCTCTGTCCTCTCGGCCTTATCTGCTCCTCACAAAGAGCCCATCTGACAGTCAGAGCAGAGCGGGAGCCGCGGCGGCGAGACGTTAAGATCCTGCATACGGTGTAAAGACGCTCTTTTGACATGCTGGAGAGCTCTACACTCTGAGCGCTGAAACTCCGAGCTGACACTCTGCGACACGCTGATCTCTCTAATGATGAAAGTTAACCTGATCTCGATGCTCTTATGCAGAAAAATGCAGCCTTGCTGAAAAGAGAGAGAGAGAAAAAAGAGAGAGAGAGAGAGCGCAGGAGGACGATCTAAGCTTTGGTGCTATGATCAGGAGATCACCGGTTCGAATCCTGTTCATGCAGCTTGCCATCAGCTGCCTGAGCCCTGAGAGAGCACAGTTGGTCTTGCTCTCTCTGGGTGGGTACAGTACAGTGGGTAGATGGTGCTCTCTCTTCCCCTTCATCACTCCAAAGGGTGATGTGGATCAGCACAAGGCTGCGTCTGTGAGCTGATGTATCAGAACCGAGACGCTGATCTGATGATAATATCGCCAAAATTTTTTTTTTGCTGTTTTCAGCAAAAGAAAAATGCAAACTGTTTTCTCATTTTCTATTATATATCTACTAGAGACAGATTATATATGTCCAGCATCATTTTATTTGACTTTAATCCTGGATATATGGAGATATTTGGAGTGTATTATTATTAGTATCATGACATTCTGGATAATTGACTTCTGTTACAAATCAGATAAAATTATTGTACTATGTAAAGTGTCCAGTTGATGTATGCATCTTTATAACTACCAATGTAGTTATAAAGATTTTCAATGTGTGGACAAATATATCATTCTGTTTCCATATAAAATGTGTTTGTCTATTCATTCCATGTTGGAAAACGTCTCATAATTCAACAAACCAACACAATCATGTTCCATAACCTTAATGTAGCAGCACTAATAGAGGGCTCACCTTGTGTTCAGACTGTTCTGAATACGTTTTCCAATTAAAATGTAAATTGTCCTTCAAACCAGTCGTATTATTCAGATTGTGTTGGAAACACAATGGGCAATAGTTCTGTATATATTAAAGCCATTTCCGACACGTCCATCACATTTTTATGCTCCACAGTTGGGCTTTCTGCAGTATATATTTTAATATATATGGAATATAATCAAGAGGAAGATGGAAGATCACAAACCATCAAACCACCAAACTGAACTGCTTGAATTTTTGCACCAGGAGTAAAGCAGCATAAAGTTATCCAAAAGCAGTGTGTAGGACTGGTGGAGGAGAGCATGATGCCAAGATGCATGAAAAAAAAACTGTGATAAAAAACCATCAGGGTTATTCCACCAAATATTGATTATTTCTGAACTCTTAAAACTTTATGAATATGAACTTGTTGTTTTCTTTGCATTATTTGAGGTCTGAAAGCTCTGCATCTTTTTTTTTTGTTATTTCAGCCATTTCTCATTTATTTCTCATTTAACATAAACCTATAAATAGCAAAATCAGAGAAACTGATTCAGAAACTGAAGTGCTCTCTTCATTTTTTCCTGAGCTGTATATATTTACACTCCATCCCATCAAAAGAAATAGCCTCGATGACCAATATTTCTGAACGGCTTCTCCAGTCCCATCACACAGTGGCGGGAGCTGGCTGTAATCGAGGCGGGTCTGTGAGAGTCTCTCTCTCTGGGTTCTCAGTAGAATGACCGATATTATTCACCTTAGCCTGAAGAGAACCGGCGGGTCCTCCAGCTGAGAAGCTCCCATCCCCACCCCTTCCTCATCATTACTGCACCAAATATCCCAGAGAGAGAAACAGAGCGGGAGATTTTTATAAGACAATAATAAATTTAATTAAGTGCGAGAGAACTGTGCTGAAACTCACGCCGCTCTACAAGATAATCCGCTTTTCCTGAAAGTATTTCCAAACAGGATTAGCCAGGGAATCGGGAACAAACTGGAGTTCAGGAAGGAGGAAGAGAGAGAGAGAGAGAGAGAGAGAGAGAGAGAGAGAGAAAGAAAATATGAGAGTATGAGAGTGAAAGAGAGATAGGGAGTGTGTGCAAGAGAGAGAGCGTGAGAGAGAGAAAGAGATAGAGATTGAGAGAGAGAGAGATAGGGAGTGTGTGCAAAAGAAAGAGAGAGAGTAAGAGAGAGAGAGAGAGCTACAGAGTGGTAAAAGGAGTGAGAGAGTATTAGAGATAAAAAAGGAAAAGAGAAAAAGAGAGAAAGAGTGTGAAAAAGAGACAAGTGAAAAAGAGAGTGGGATAGAGAGTGTGAGAGAGAGTGAGAGAAAAGGAGAGAGCGAGAGATGGAAAGATAGATTGAGTATGAGAAAGAAAGAGAAAGAGTGTGTATGAGAGAGAGAGAGAGAGAGAGAGAGAGAGAGAGAGAGAAAGGGTGAGGGAAAGACAGATACAGAGTGGTAAAATGATTAAGAGGCTATAAGAGACACATAAAGTGTATAAAGAGTGTGAGAGAAAGTGAGAGAAAAGGAGAGAGCGAGAGCTGGAGAGAAAGACAGAGAAAGACCGAAAGAGAGAGGGAGATTGAGTGTATATGTAAGCAAGAAAGAAAGAACAAGAGAGTGAGAGGGTGTAAAAGTGAGAGAGAGACAAAGAGACTGAGGGAGCGAGATAGAGAGGAAGATAGAGTGAGAGAGATCGAGTGAGAAAAAGAGAGATAGATTTTGAGAGAGAAAATGAGAGAGCAAGATAATGTGTGTGTGTGTGAAAGGGAGGAGAAAGAGATTGTGTGTGAGACAAAAAAGAGTGTGAGAGAGAAAGAGACAATGAGAGAAAGTGTATGAAAGAGATAGAATGAGAGAAAGTGTATGAAAGAGATAAAGAAAGAGAGAGAGAGAGAGAGAGTATGAGTGAAGTCATAATAATCTGCAGTAATGCGAGCAGCACTTCATCACCCTGTGATTTCAGACTGTATTAAGATCAGAGGCTGATATGATGTTATCTCTCGTAACTCTGCGCTGAGATAATGAACATATCTACATCTGTATCAAGATTTTGAGACACTTGAAAGTGACAGTCAATCAGATTTGCATATTTTCATTTTAATTCAATTTTCTATAAGAAGTGACACAGCTCCCGGATGCAGCGCTTCAGTTATAAATTAATTAGAAATTATAGGTAAACACATTTTTATAACATACAACTCTGGAAAAAACGAATAGATCACTTCAGTTTCTGAATCAGTTTCTCTGATTTTGCTATTTATAGGTTTATGTTTGAGTAAAATGAACATTGTTGTTTTATTCTATAATTCTATAATTTACAATGAAAAAATGAGAAATGGCTGAAAAAAACTAAAAAGGTGCAGAGCTTTCAGACCTCAAATAATGCAAAGAAAACATTAAAGTTCATATTCATAAAGTTTTAAGAGTTCAGAAATCAATATTTGGTGGAATAACCCTGGTTGGTTTTTAATCACAGTTTTTTTTTCATGCATCTTGGCATCATGTTCTCCTCCACCAGTCTTACACACTGCTTTTGGATAACTTTATGCTGCTTTACTCCTGGTGCGAAAACTCAAGCAGTTCAGGAGTATGATTTTTAACAAAGGTTAGTACATTTTATCATGTTTTAATACACTAAAAGTCAATTTTACACTGAAGTTCTCCTTTAAGTCAATCAACCATCCCTATAGGGTTGAGATCTGGGCTTTGATTGGCCACTCTAAAAGACAGATTTGTATTATTTAAGTAATTCTTGTTGTGGACTCGCTCGCTCCAGTGTGTTGGGTCATTGTCCTGTTGCATGACCCAACTTCTACAGAGTTTCAATCATTTACAGACACCCATATTATTCTGTAGAAGATTTTGCCAGGAAGAATGGGCTAAAATTCCTCCTAAATGACATTCAGTGCATATCTTAACCCTTATTCAATCATTGAAATATTAGTCTTTGGTAAAAAGAAACAAAAAACGAGCAGATTAAAGCACTAAAGCTCACTGAATCTTATACTTTATAAGAGATTTATCACTCCATGACCTTAAAGACATGATCTTAAAGGTAAATCTTCCAGCTTCCTGCCAACCTAAACTCAAGGCCAGGCTGAAGAGAAGGATTTATTGAGGCTAAAACTGAGGTCTGCTGCCCTTTAATTCTTTACCCTGACCCTCCTGCCGCACTCCTTCATCCCGGGGAGCTGCCATTACTGCCAAAGCCTCCTCCTCTACGGCCTCTTTTGTAGAAATAAAAGCAGGATGCGGCGTTTTGCCAATTAAGGCTAAATTATACCCTCAAAGCCAGAGCAAAAAACACATGTGTGTGGTAGTTACCATCCACAGCGCATTATTATGGTCAAAACAATGCTGCCCAGCAGAGCTAACCCTATTAAAGCTCACCACCAACTGATTTCCAGTATGAATCTAAAACACGATATTAGCGGGAGAAAATAAAATAAAAAAAATGAAAAGAAATGACGCAACTTGCTGGAGCTCAATCAGAACCAGACTTCCTTTAAAAAAGGGCTAAACAAGGATGTTAGCTTTAGCTTTAGCTCCCAGCGTGTTTTCATTCAGGCATCAAGCCTGGAGAGGCTCCGTGGAGACGCAGGTGGCGTCCATCATCGCGGACGCTGTGAAACAGCATGTTCCATCAGTGTAACCTGTGATTTCCAATTATAATGGCATATTAATCCCAATCAACGCCCAGGTGGTCCTTCTGATTAGCCGCGTTACTTACGCGTGAGCCATCCGCCGATCACTCGTCTCACTGTGATGTTTTTTCACACTCAATTCCAGAGGTCTAGGTCTAGGTGTGATGGAATCAGCTTAAATATGAGCTACTGGGATTTCAGACTGGACTCTGGAGAAACTGGAGTGTTTGGAGCATGGGTTTCCACAACTGTTAAACATGGGGGTGGGTGTATATGGGATATTCCACCGAATGGGCGGAATATTTGCTTGTTGTAACTCTTCCAAACCTTTTTACAAGGTTTCTAAGATGAAGATGTTTACAAAACTCATTTGACATTTAAAAAGCATGTTTAAAAGCAAGTCCACTAATTCCTTTTATTTTATTTTAAAGAAAGACATGGTTGAGTGCATGTTCAAATAATTGATATTTATGACAAAAAAACCCCAAAAACACTCTTGTTACTGCCATACGCAGACTGCATTCAGATATATTCGACTCTGAACGGCGAAAGAGCTAGCACTGTGGTTAGCAGCTAATGCTAATGCTAATACTTCTCCAGCCTTAGTGCTGGAGAAACTTCACTGAAACTCCTGCATAATGCTACTACTACACTTCAGTAGAGAGGCTTTACTGCTCCTTAATGCTTGAATGATAGAATTCATACATAAGGAGCGCCGGATTATGAAGTGCACTGTCGATTTTTGGGAAAATTAGAAAATTAAAGGATTTTATGTGTGATTTATAGTAAGAAAAATATGGTAAATGATTCTCTGATTCTGAATGTCTTTGTGAGGCATGTGAGGCATCATTTTCAGATCTAAGCCCAGCATTCATTCATTTCCAATTACAATGGCATATCAATCCCAATGCACAGGTGGTCCTTCTGATTAGCCGCCCCGAGCCATCTGCTGATCGCTCGACTCTGATCGCTGCTCTGTTTGCCCAATCAATTACAGAGTTCTGGGATCAGTGGTTTGGGGTCTCAGTGAGTGTTTATTATCAGTGTGATGCTCTGCACTGTATTTGAAGTTCAGGATGCAGGTCAGTGAGATGAACTCGCTCGGACATGCTTTAAAAGAAGCACCGGCGGCAGCAGCAGACAGACAGGACGTCTGTACAGACGGACGATCTGTAGCGTAAAGAAATCGCATCAGACATCTCAGCCAGCGGGAGAGAAAACTGCAACAGGACAGGAAACACCAGCCATCGTACCTGAGCGTGAGGGAAGACCTGGATAAGGAGCCGGACGTTTGGATCCTCTGGGTGACGAGTATCGACAGTGACGCCGTGTCTCTTATATTATAGACAACAGGAGGTAAAAAAAAAATATTAATAATAACTTCCAGAGACATCCAGAGGCTGTATCTGGTATTAGAGCTTAGATCGGGCCCAAAAATTCCGACCCGACCCAGTCCGAGCCCGTGCACATTCTGCTCGAGCCCGGCCCGACCCGAACCATAAACTGTCATCATGAGCCCGACCCCGACCCGACCCGCCCCATAAACTGTCATCATGAGCCCGACCCCGACCCGACCCGCCCCATAAACTGTCATCATGAGCCCGACCCCGACCCGACCCGCCCCATAAACTGTCATCATGAGCCCGACCCCGACCCGACCCGCCCCATAAACTGTCATCATGAGCCCGACCCCGACCCGACCCGCCCCATAAACTGTCATCATGAGCCCGACCCCGACCCGCCCCGAACCATAAACTGGCTGTTTTCAGGCTGATTGAATGAGCGAAATATGATCAGAATTATGTTCATTAACACTGTAACATAGAAGCATACAACTATTATTTAATTAAAATGATTTTTAAGATGCAAGTCAGAGAGTGAGAGAGAGAGAGAGAGAGAGAGAGAGAGAGAGATTTGCGTGTTCTGATGTGAGCTACTCACAGGTAAAGGTTCTCTTTTATCTCCTCGTGCTCATATTCTAGTCCCACACATAATTCTGCAGCTCCCTCAGTGTTTCTGTCGTATTTTGCGGCTAGCGCGAGCGCTTACAACTAACACCGCGGACCGCGAGGTGCCGCCGCGCTTGTGCCGAATCCGCTGCTGAATCCGACTCCCGCTTCGCGGACAGAATCGGCACAACACCCCCGCTGTACAACTGCGGGAGTGAAAACAGCACTTATAAATAAAACAGTTTAGTTTCACTTTCAGTTTTCGTTATTTTATTTAAAAATAAAAATATAATTAAAAAACAGATGCCGACATCTAAGACTATTTTCTGGAGTCCGACCCGACTCGGCCCTCGGGTCAGGTCGGGTTCGGGCAGAGAATCTAAGCTCTATCTGGTATATATGTGGCATAATTACAGTATTTTTTGGGTGATGCAGTCTGAAGAATCCATCTTCAGTCAATAGTATCACATCAAACTGACCCACAGTTTCCACTCATCAGTGAAGCTCATTTCAGATACAGTATGAAGAAGTGCAGGGAAAAACAAAACAAAAAAAAACCTCTTATAAAATATGCACTTCTAAAATATTTACATACAACTCTGATCTATAAATTGTAATTATAAGATCTTGATTGCTGTGTTTTTTGTTTTTTTTTTAAATTGAAAATCAGATTTTTTTTTTAAATCGAAGATTGATTTTTTTTGGGCCGTATCGCCCAGCTCTAGGATCCAGCAATAAAAAAAAGTGTGTAAAAGTGTGACATAAGATGGAGAAGCCCCTCCCCTGCAGCTGGTTTAATCACCATGGAGACGAGCAAGCAGGCAGAGACCTTGAGAGTCATTTATCTCAGGAAGCCAAACACACTCACAGCAATGCTCTTAACGGGCAGAGCGGGGAAAGTGGAAACAAGAGGCTCGTCTAAAGGAATTTGCACATTTTTCAGAAACGCTGGCGTTCCAGATCCTCACGCAGGGGAGGAAACGCAGTTACGCAACAACTGCGCCGCTGCCAGAGCAGCTCGGTTAACGCTGCATGACACAGATATCTGAGAGCCTCGCCCCACAACCAGGACTTTGTGGAAAACGTGCAGAAACCTTGATTATTCACCCAGTTTCTTTACGTGAGAATAGATCAGAATAGATAAGAGGATACGCAAACAGAACACAGAACACAACCTGAAGCATTTCATAAAGAATTAAAAAAACTAATACTCACTTTTTGGTAACACTTTCTACCAATGTCATCTCTATTAAACTCTATTAGACTACATACATTCATAACATATTATAATGCATTCATAAGGCATAAAAAACATGGCTTTAAATATTTATAAAAAGGCATAACCCATTATAGCAATGTTTATTATGCATTATGACTTGTGATCACAATACATTATAAGCTGTGCTATCTATCGATATATTTATCATTAATAATCTAGTCCCACGATGAAAGTCTGTCACTTTACTTAGAGCGCACATAGACCTGTTATAATACATTATAACTGACTGTAACTAATATTATATTCAAGACAAATATATTTTATAAGTGGTTAAAATATATTTATAGGATTTTGAGGGTGTGTTTATAAGTTGGAAGCTTTTTTAGTTATAATGCATAACTCTGCAAGATGGGACTGAGTTGTGATGCATAATAAACATGGCTATGACGAATCATACATTTTTATAATAGGTGTCGTTATGTTTAGAATGTCTTATGAATGCATTATAATGTATTATGAGTATGAGTTTATAGAGTCTTATAGAGATAACATTCATAGAAACATTCATAGCATATTATAATGCATTCATAAGGCATAAAAAACATGGCTATAAATATTTATAAAAAGGCATAACCCATTATAGCAATGTTTATTATGCATTATGACTTGTGATCATAATACATTATAAGCTGTGCTATCTATCGATATATTTATCATTAATAATCTAGTCCCACGATGAAAGTCTGTCACTTTACTTAGAGCGCACATAGACCTGTTATAATACATTATAACTGACTGTAACTAATATTATATTCAAGACAAATATATTTTATAAGTGGTTAAAATATATTTATAGGATTTTGAGGGTGTGTTTATAAGTTGGAAGCTTTTTTAGTTATAATGCATAACTCTGCAAGATGGGACTGAGTTGTGATGCATAATAAACATGGCTATGACGAATCATACATTTTTATAATAGGTGTCGTTATGTTTAGAATGTCTTATGAATGCATTATAATGTATTATGAGTATGAGTTTATAGAGTCTTATAGAGATAACATTCATAGAAACATTCATATTCATATTCATATTATAATGCATTCATAAGGCATAAAAAACATGGCTGTAAATATTTATAAAAAGGCATAACCCATTATAACCATGTGCGGATTTCATTTTCCAGCAGGACTTGGCACACTGCCCACACTGCCAAAAGCACCAACTAATCTTATATAATATTCTAATTGTCTGAGACACTGATTTTTTTATTAAGGGTTTTTTCATTAACAATAAAAGAAATAAATGAAATAAAGTATTATTTTCTACACAAATTTTTTGAGATGCATTAGTATATATATATATATATATATATATATATATATATATATAGATGGGAACTCTAGAATAGATACTATATAGACTCTATAGAAAGTCATAGATGGTCATTAGCTTACTTGTAGGATAGCTAAAAAAATCAGACACTAAGTATGTCCCGGCTGATCTCCTGCATTTTGGGGAAAAAAAAGAGAAAGCTGTGCAAGTTTGATTTTCCGCCAAACTATTTCTTTTCACACTGTCAACACCTCGTGTTTTGCTTCTGATACTGCATAACAATTAAATACGTGGGAAGAAAGGAGTATAAAACAGCAGACTGCCAAAAATATCCCTCCCGCAGCTGAAGAAGCGCTTCTCTCTCTGGTTGAAGGAGAAAAGCTGAATAATAATACAAATAAAAAGCGCTTCTCTTTGGTGAACAGGCCTCATTACACCCGGGCTTTGTAGCTCCGCGCTCTCTGGCGGCTGAACGCCTTTATTTCCTCCTGCGTTCCTGAGGGGACTCGGCTGACATGCCAGATATAATGGGGATGATAAAACAAACAGCAAACAGCAGCTCCGACACTAATAACCATCCATACCTCTGATCCATACCTCAGCCTGCGTCTATTAATATCTGCAGCTCCGCTCTCCCAACGACCTTCAGCAGAAAAACAAGCGCAGGAATCCACGTGCAGCCAGTCAGCAGTCTGCAGCGCTACAGTCATTAGAATGAGGAGGAGAACAGAGTCAAGGCCTCCCGCTACGCTAACAGAGCAGAGTCGTCTGAGATGTTCGTCACGCCGTGGTGAACGCGTATCTCTGAGGTGTGACGCGCTCCAATGAACGTCGCCTCGCTTTGCCAAACATTCACACAAAGCAATCCAGACTGTTCTCATACAGAGTTCCCCAATGGTGGAACAAACTACCTTCTACTACCAGATCAGGAGAATCTCTCACTATCTTTAATAAACTCCTGAAGACAGAGCTCTTCAAAGAACACTTACTCTCCTAACCCCTCTAACTAACTACCTTCTACTACCAGATCAGGAGAATCTCTCACTATCTTTAAGAAACTCCTGAAGACTGAGCTCTTCAAAGAGCACTTACTCTCCTAACACCTCTAACTAACTACCTTCTACTACCAGATCAGGAGAATCTCTCGCTATCTTTAATAAACTCCTGAAGACAGAGCTCTTCAAAGAACACTTACTCTCCTAACACCTCTAACTAACTACCTTCTACTACCAGATCAGGAGAATCTCTCGCTATCTTTAATAAACTCCTGAAGACAGAGCTCTTCAAAGAGCACTTACTCTCCTAACACCTCTAACTAACTACCTTCTACTACCAGATCAGGAGAATCTCTCACTATCTTTAATAAACTCCTGAAGACGGAGCTCTTCAAAGAGCACTTACTCTCCTAACACCTCTAACTAACTACCTTCCACTACCAGATCAGGAGAATCTCTCGCTATCTTTAATAAACTCCTGAAGACTGAGCTCTTCAAAGAACACTTACTCTCCTAACACCTCTAACTAACTACCTTCCACTACCAGATCAGGAGAATCTCTCGCTATCTTTAATAAACTCCTGAAGACAGAGCTCTTCAAAGAGCACTTACTCTCCTAACACCTCTAACACACTAACTACTTCTAACCTCATTTCCTTCTTCCCCTCCTTCACTCCTCTATCCTATTATTCCCCTTTGACCTCCTTTTATCCCTATCCAAAGATGTGTTTACCTTTAAACTTATTTTACTTTGTACTTGACTATTGTAAGTCGCTTTGGACAAAAGCGTCTGCCAAATGTAATGTAATGTAATGCTTTAAAACCCTGAGTTACGCGGAAAAATCTAAGCTAACGGTTTAACAATTGAAAAAGTGCAATTTTAAGTCCAGAATTCCTTTTTTTTAATACTAGAGCATCTCAAAAATTAGAATTTAATTGAAAAGTTAATTTTTATCAGTAATTTCAGTTCAAAATCTGAATTAAACACAGAGTGATTTATTTTAAGTGTTTTAGACCCTGCAGGCATTACAATGGACATCATGTTTTTTCTACATTTTTAAATGTTGCTCTTCCTCGCTCTCCCGCTGTTTACCTCGCTTTACCACTCTTTGCTTCACTCTGCCTCTTTTTGCCTCACTCTGCCACACTCTACCTCTCTCTGCCTCCCTCTACCTCTCTCTACCACTGTTTAGCTCGCTTCACCTC
>NC_064420.1:280000-287500 GCF_023375975.1 Astyanax mexicanus | reverse complement strand
CTGCTGACATCCAACCCTCTGCACCCCTAAACCCATACAGCACCTATTACCATTTAAAATCAACACTATATTGTGTGTGTAAAGTGTATTTACATTATTTCTGCAGGCAGTATACAGCCCTGGAACAAATAGGAGTCCGCTTACAAATGATGAGTTTCTTTGATTTTACCAAATTAAAAACCTCTGGAATATAATCAAGAGGAAGATGGATGATCACAAACCATCAAACCACCAAACTGAACTGCTTGAATTTTTACACCAGGAGTAAAGCAGCATAAAGTTATCCAAAAGCAGTGTGTAAGACTGGTGGAGGAGAACATGATGCCTAGATGCATTGGTGTGTGTGTAAGTGTGGAGGTGGTGGAGGTTTTTCTCAAGATGCAGATTTCTCCAGCTTTCCCTCCTTCAGCCAATCAGAGCGCAGCATACTGACCCCCTTTCAGAGAGGCTCCTCAGCAGACGCTCGCGGCTCCCGACTGATTTCACGCTCGTGAGATCCGCAGGCTTGACGGACAGACAGTCTGTGTGTGTGTGTGTGTGTGTGTGTATATTCATGTGTGTGTAGAGCTTTGTCGGCACAAAATATCCTCAGGATTTTGGAGGATATTACAGTTTCAGCACCAAGAGAAACAAGAGGAAAATGCCTGCATTAAAACAGCAGCTCCAGAGATCACACTGAATACAGTACATATATACAACTCTGTTAAAAATGAAGGTCGCACTTCAGTTTCTGAATCAGTTTCTCTGATTTTGCTATTTATAGGTTTATGTTTGAGTAAAATGAACATTGTTGTTTTATTCTATAAACTACAGACAACATTTCTCCCAAATTACAAATAAAAATATTCTCATTTAGAGCATTTATTTACAGAAAATGAGAAATGTCTGAAATAACAAAAAAGATGCAGAGCTTTCAGACCTCAAATAATGCAAAGAAAACAAGTTCATATTCATAAAGTTTTAAGAGTTCAGAAATAATCAATATTTGGTGGAATAATCCTGGTTTTTAATCACAGTTTTCTTTCATGCATCTTGGCATCATGTTCTCCTCCTCCAGTCTTACACACTGCTTTTGGATAACTTTATGCTGCTTTACTCCTGGTGTAAAAATTCAAGCAGTTCAGTTTGGTGGTTTGATGGTTTGTGATCATCCATCTTCCTCTTGATTATATTCATGCATTTCCGTCAAATTCATCCCAAACACCCCAACTCATCCCAAAATAAATTTGAGATTTAAAGTGTAATTTAAAGCTTTATACTGGTTTAGGCCATGACTGTTACTTGATTCTATTGACAGTACTTCTTTACAGTGGGTAGTCAAGCTGTTTGAGCTGCAGCTCAAAATAATTGAAATCATACTTAAATGAATGAAAGTTTAAATAAATGGGTTTCCACAAAAAATGGACATAGAAAGTGGAGTTTTAGAGTCATTAAACATCTTTAACCCTTTGCTTTCATTCAGAAACATTGTGTTCAGTTCTGACGGGGTGAGTTTGGGGTGAGTTTGGGTAATAAGACCTGAGTATAAAACACGATCATAAGCTGCTTATCAATTAATTTTATTAATTTTAAAGCATTAGAATCAGTCACAGCCTTTAATCCTTTTTAAAAATAGCTGGAAAAGACAAGACGAGCTGTAATGTACCACTGTTCTGTGTATCAGGGGTAATTTAAGTGCGCTGATCTCTGTCTGCAGGTTATTTTTTAATGTTAACGTTTTAGTGTCGGTATGTTTACTTTGATATAGACAGTTATCCAACATACATTACTGTAATTTACTGTACTGAATTAAACACACTCAAAGCCCCCCAGTCCCCCCACTGTGTGTTCAGGTGCTGTCGAGACCACACACACACACACACACACACACTTGACAGCAGGATGTCGCACGTTTAAACGATGTTGGGTAACAGCTGAGATTAGCAGATGTTCACCACAACTGAGAGAACAGACCACAGTAAAATCACACCAGCGAGGGCCTGATAGCTGAATGTAGAGATGGACAGAGCAAGGTGAAGGTATAGAGGAGGTATGGGATGAGTTAGAGGACAGCAGGAGGACAGTAAGTCTGAGTTCAGTAAGTCTGGAGACGAGAGAATTTTCCCACAGGATCAAATGTAAAATGAAGCAGCAGCAGAAAGGAGATCTGGGAGGTCGAGCTGTGTCTACTGGGAAATGTCTATTTCTGTCTCTAATAAACCAGTAGAATACTTGTGACTTGTGTTAACGTGCACACACTGTTGAGGTGGAGTGTGTGTGGGGGGGGGGGGGGGGGGGGGCATTGCGTAATCTTTAGTGTTTACAGTGATGTATTTCCTGCTTGCTTCTCGTTGCTGTATCAGCACTCTCACCTGTTTCTGCAGAGAGAGGGGTTGAGAGAGGACGCGAGATAAACCAGAGAAAGAGAAAGAGAGAGGAACTGAGGAAAAAGGACAAAAGACGGCTTAGATTTTGTCACGGATTGTTCTGGAGCAGGGAGAGGACGCAGAGAGAGGACACAAATGCGAGTGCATTTATTACAAAACTGGAACCAATAACCAATCAGGAATAAAAAGGAGAAAAACAAAACATAGAAACAATAAAAACACAGAGATTAGAAACTCAGGAAAACCATCAACCAAACATCAACCTAACAGACTAAAAGACATACAAGAACCGACAACTGAGACTGAAAACAAATGGCTATATACTGTGTATATATATATACGTATATATATATAAGGAAGGGGACAGGAAACAGGAAACACCTGAACCCAGGTCACGAGGGGGCGGAGCTACAAATCAAACACAGGTAAAAACTTGAAGGCAGAGACTCTTTACCCTAGGAGGGTAAAGAAGACCAGCACACGCCTCCTCCGATACATGTGAAGTCAGACTCCGCCTCTTTTTGAGCTACTGCTGATGCTGTATAATTGCCGAGTAGCATCACAGCGCTAACGCTCGGAGGAAAGCGCAGCGACTCGGTTCTGATACATCAGCTCACAGACGCAGCCTTGTGCCGCCTGTTTTAGCAATTAGAGAAACCTGTAAAACTCAAGCAGCATGTTTTGTGTGTGTGATAGCAGTGTGCTGGTTTGGTCTGAATCTGATCTGTGGTGTTTTCTCCTCGTTATTGTCTCTGAATCTCTCTCTGTTTTTCTCAGTTTAACTCTGAGTCTCTGAATCCATAGAGGTCGTCTGAAAACGCTGCGCCGGCTCTCTGATGATTCAGGCTATTTTTGGGGGAACAGTACTGCAGATCACAAGCATGCAGATTTGATGTGTGTGTGTGTGTGTGTGTGTGTGTTTCCCCTGAACAGAGAGTATACAGCATGCCCTACTTTTGTCATTGGTTTCCTAAGGAGAGCTTAAAGGCCCACTGAACGAGAGGCTTACATCCTAGAGGTGTATCTGTGGTGTGTGGTTGTGGTGTGTTTGTGTGTGTGTGTGTGTGGTGTGTTTGTGTGTGTGTGTGTGTGTGTGGTGTGTGTGTGGGGTGTGTTTCTCATTTAAAGGTGTTTTGATAGCGATTAAAGCAGCAGATATTGTTGTATACAATGTTAATACAATCATACACACACACACACACACACACACACACACACACACACACACACACACACACACACACACACACACCAGGCAAATAGAGCAGAGCGAATCCATCTGTAAACCTCTCTCTCTCCCCGTCTGTGTGTGTGTGTGTGTGTGTATCGATCGTTCTTTGAGGTTGAGCCTGGAGGGGGTGTCTGTCTGTCTGAGGTCATGAGGGATTGCATTTCATTCTGCTGTGTGTGTGTGGAGGTATGAAGAAATACCATCATTGTCTCATATATATATATATATATAGATGTATATAAATAAATATAAATTATTTTATTCTATAAACTACAGACAACATTTCTCCCAAATTACAAATAAAAATATTCTCATTTAGAGCATTTATTTACAGAAAATGAAAAATGTCTGAAATAACAAAAAAGATGCAGAGCTTTCAGACCTCAAATAATGCAAAGAAAACAAGTTCATATTCATAAAGTTTTAAGAGTTCAGAAATAATCAATATTTGGTGGAATAATCCTGATTTTTAATCACAGTTTTTTTTCATGCATCTTGGCATCATGTTCTCCTCCACCAGTCTTACACACTGCTTTTGGATAACTTTATGCTGCTTTACTCCTGGTGTAAAAATTCAAGCAGTTCAGTTTGGTGGTTTGATGGTTTGTGATCATCCATCTTCCTCTTGATTATATTCCAGAGGTTTTTAATTTGGTAAAATCAAAGAAAATCATCTTTAATTGATCTTGTATTTTTTCTTCATTCGTTACATAGGATTCAGATCATAGATCAGATCTGATGTATGCAGAGGTGCACAGCGGTGTGTGTGTAGTGTGTGTATAGTGTGTGTGTGTACATTGCCCTGGGCTGTGTATCTGATTGGATGCTGTAAGCTGTGTGTCTCTCTCTGCAGGATTAAAGCTGCTTGTTATTCTGATATGAAGCTTCAGTAAAGTGACCTGTCTGCTCCAGCAGAGCTTGTCTTTATCCAGACAGACTGAACACCGTCTGAATACACAACGAGCCGAGCGGAGAGACACGTCCCCCAGATTATTTATAAAACAACATCTAGTCTGATCTGAGTCCACGTCTCCACTATAATGAGATGGAGAAGTGTTTGTGGAGGTATATCCTGTAAACTGCAGGGTTTAGACAAGCTGGACAAGCTGAGAGAAAAGGATGGAGTGCAGGGAGAGCAGGTTCTGCTGGTGCAGGTAATGGAGCGTAGCTTTAGGCTGCTCTGTGTGGTGGGTGAGTGCTGGAGCAGCTGATGGTTTTGATTGGACAGGATTATTCTTTTTCAGATTTTTTACTTTTCTATTGATGTCCTTGATTTCTTTTGAAATTCAGACCTGAAGGATGAGGATTAGGAGTAGGAGTATTATGAGAATGAGGAGCAGAAGGAGGAGGATGATGTCTTTTTCACATCGATTTTTGTGCAATATTTCAGTTTCACTGGTAGCAAAACAGCCCCAGGACCTGATGCTGCCACCACCATGCTTAACAGTACAGTACAGTACAGAGTTCTTGAGGCCAAGCGACTCAATCTTTGTCTCATCTTTCCATAAAACTTTCCTCCAGAACGTGTTGATTTTGGAACAGGGGCTTTTTTCCGTGGATGTCGATCTGATTGGTTGATTTAATGTTATGCGTCGTGTGATGCACATTTGTGACGAAGCGAACACTCCAGCCAAGTGATGACTAGTGTGATGAACACACACAGATGGTGGAGAAACTGCAGCATCTTCTTTTCCTCTTCTCCGTGTTCACACTCGAGCTGTTGAGCTTATTTGCCGCACACTAATGCGTCTTCAAACACAAACACACACACACACACACACACACACACACACACACACACACACATCCCTGAGCTCTGCAGACCGGCACTAATCACTCTGACCCACTTCCTCATTATTTCTCCTCTCTCTCTGCGTAACGTAACTCTGAGAGTGAAGACAGAGAGCTTATTTAAGCGACTCCTCCACCAAACCAGAGGATGAGCGTGAGTTTACGTGTTTGGCTGGGAGGGATGGAGGGATTTATCTGTACTGGAAAGCGTCCTCTGGAGTAAATAATTCTATTCTAAATCAATCAAATCCACTTAAACACAGTAAAATGCACCAGTTTCTAGGCAAATAACAGCACAGCTCACAAGCAGCCAGTGTGTTGGGGTGGCACTACTGTCTAAGTGCATTTCTGCACCTGAAATTTCAAACCTGAATCACAGTTAATGTGTTTTACATTGAATATATTTAGTTCAAATAGATTCAGTTTTACACTGCAGTAGTTTAATTTTCCTTTTATTTATAAATACCATAAAAAGTATTTTGGTGCCACAAACAAAGCAAACCCTGTCTCAATTTAGATTGATGGATTGCAGGTGTAAAAGGTGCTGTAAACCATGGGTGCTGTACACCTAGGGAACAAAATTTGGTCCCACAAAATAGGTTTCGGTTCTGATAGTGATACAGTTACAGTGATACATAGCAGTTACAGGAAATTGATGCAAGCTCTTTTTAACCTTATAGAACAATAGAAGAACAAATTATCTGCAACTGTGTTATGGCACAATCTGACACCCCTTCTCGTACACTTTAGTACAGATGCAATTTATATCTTTTTTGATGTCAAAGGACTTGGTTTAAGCTAGCTAATATTTTATTTTGCTCACTCCTTTTCTTTTGCATGTTGGTCATCACAATATTAGACTAGAAATAATAAAATACAGCATTTATACAAGAACACAGCTTTAACACTTCTGCTTCTAGTCATGTTCTAATGTTCAAAACTAGCCGTTCTTAATATCAGGGATTTGCTTTAGAAAAAAACTATAGTCAGCTGTTTTTAATGGTTCTCCTGCTTTGCTGACGTGAATGAACCAATGTGTTATGGTGCACACACACACACACACACACATATACATATACACACACACACACACACACACACATGGTGGCACGAGGACACAGATGAAATTGGACAGGCAGGGCAGAATTCAGCTGTGCATCCAACTGGCAAACATCCACTGCTGCCACATGCCTCAACACACACACACACACACACACACACACACACACACACACAGCTCTGAGTGAAATAACCCCTCGCTTGGGTTACAGGCGTGTGTGTGTGTGTGTGGAGTGTGTGTGTGTGTGTGTGGAGTGTAAAGCTGGGTTAAGGTCAGTCTGTGTGCAGTTCTTAGTCTGCGCTGTGAGAGTGAAGCATGCTGGGTAATTGTGAGTGCTGCTCTCAGCACCAGCACAGCAGAAAGTCCTGGAGATCAGCAGCTTTACATTAGAAATCATCAGCGCTGTTAATAAACCCTTTAAAAATCTCCTGCTAAAATCCAGAGCTGAAGCCGGGCGGCGACATCGTCTCGTCAGTTAGGAGATAACTAACAGCGCTAGGAACAGCATGCAGTTCATTCCTGTGTTGTTTGTGTGAATAACACATCAGTGTTTATATACTTTACCCAGTAATTCAGAGCTAAGAAACAAATGGTTAGAATTAGTCTATGGAGGAAAAACACCACCAGCCAAGTACAATTAAGATAGGTAGGTGTTTAGATGTTTAGAACAGTTCTGTTTACACTAGTTAAAAATAAAAATCCGGGGTGGATTTTTACTTTCTGGACCTGGACTACCCACCTCTGTGTGCAACTATAGGTTTAAATAGGATCTCCGGTGGATTTGGTGTTTTACAGAGACTCTAAGACTCTAGGACATTATTACACATGTTGTAAAGTAACATATGACATTGTAAAGACTGTTATTAGTGTAAAAATGTCTTTATTTTAAAATTTTTCGCTGGTATTTGTATGTATGAATATTCATGAGCAAGAGCCGAAATCCTATCATGAAGAAGCTACAACAGTAGGAGACCACACCATATCTGTAGTGAATTAAAAAATACATTTTTTGCTGTTTTGTAATTGTTTTGTAATTGTTTTGTAGTGCTTTT
>NC_064420.1:240000-277500 GCF_023375975.1 Astyanax mexicanus | reverse complement strand
TTTAAATTCAGGTAAAGCTTAGCCAAATTAAGTAAACAAAACTGTAATAAATAAAAAAACGGAAAAGAGTTAGCAAGCGCTTAGCACGGTTAGCGGCTAATGCTAATGCTACTCCAGTCTCGGTGCTGAAGAACTAAACTGAATTCATACATAAAGAGTACCGGATTATAAGGAGCTCTGATGATTTTTGGGAAAAATAAAGTATTGATTGTGGAGAAAAATCAAATACACGTTATTTACTGCTCATGTTTTTTCAAACCAGTAGTATTTGTGAAATAAACAGATAAAAAATAACCTGGCTCTGCTGTTTGGGATAATTTTAAACTTAAAGACAAACAGGGAAAATGTCTGTGGTGGATGATGATATTAGCAAAATAACTCAATAACTAGCAATTAATCTCTGTCTGCCTGAGCTTAAATAGAATATCTGCAGAACACCAAGGGTTTTAGGCCTTTATTACTGTACATCTACAGAAAACAATGCCAGGCTGTGTGTGTGTGTGTGTGTGTGTGTGTGTTTTATTTTGCACACAATGCACCCAAATGAGTCACCACTTTCAAAACCAGACCAGTGACCTTGTGGCAGACTGTTTTGTGTGTGAAGCCCATGGCTGTGGGTCACATATGTGTGTGTGTAGACACACACACACACAAACACACACACACTCACACACACTGCAGAAGAGTGAGCAGTGTGTAGGTAGGTAATGATGGCTCAAGGACAAACCTCTATTTGATTTTGGCCGCTGTCCAAAAGCAGGACTTGATGTTCTCTGTATTTGATGAAATGAATGATGAGCACAGGAACTGATGACTAATGACAACATCTGCACATCTCTATCTCTCCCTCTCTTTCTCTCCCTCTCTCTCTCTCTCCTTCTCCTCTCTCTCTGTCTCTCCCTCTCTCTCTCAGACGTTCGTACAGGAGCTGCTCGGGAGGATAAGGGGAATGAGGAAACTCAATGCTCCGCAGAAGAAAAGCCTTTAAAATGCTCACAAAATGCCAACGACAATCCCTTCCCAGCCACAAGGACTACAAGTCCCACAATCCTTCACTCAGCCTCTCGGAACGCATCCCTCGCTATGCTATCAAAAGCTTAAGTCGTCAGCCCAGACTCTGCATCTTTATTTCCCGCCTACAAAAACATGCTACTCAATGTGCACTGGTCTGGACTACAAATCCCAGAATGCAACTCTTCAAAAAAGGATCCATGTAGTCCACATCTGAACCTCAATTTTATCGAACGGTCCTAGCAGCTACTTAGCTTAAATCAGCACACAACTGCATAGAACTGAAATCACAAAACCCTTCACTACAAATCCCACAATGCAACAGGCCACATAGCGCAGCACTCATCAAGCTACTCAACATGGAGCGGGTCTGGAATACAAATCCCACAATGCAGGCATTCAAGCAGCCAAGCAGGAAACATACAGTCCAGAGCTAAACCTCAGTTACTCAAACAGGCCTAGCATCCACATAGCATAGCCCAACACAACCTCAGAGAACTACAAGTCCCATAATACTTCACTCAGCTTCAACTCCACATCTCAGAACGCATCCCTCTGCTTTAGCGAGATCAGATCTCCAGCTCAGACCCCGTATCTCCACTTCCTGCCTCCTCAAACGACTCAACTACTCCAGCAATGCTACTCAACATGGAGAGGGTCCGGACTACAAATTCCACAATGCCGCTGGTCAGCCAGGACCCATACAGACCACATCTAGACCTCAGTTACACCAACAGTCATAGCATCCCCATAGCATAGCCCAACACCTCCTCAGAACTGTTTAGAAGCTATAGAATTATTTATTATTATACGTCTATAACATTATTTACAGTGTCTTTCTCTGCTTTTATTAGATTTCAATTAAATAATAATGCAGCGTAATTGATTCTGTCTGTATTCTGCACTGTTTCATTTTTTTGAATAGTGTAGTTTGTCTCATTATTTTTGTTATTTTTATTTTTCATATTTCTGTGATTATTATTGTTAGCCATTGGCATCTGATGTGAGATCAGTTGTGTGTCTGCTCTTGTTTTTTGTGAAGGACGGGTTAGGATCTTGATACCAGACTTTCTTTCGACAGCCTTCATTTCTAAGCCGATTAGCTTAGTGTTGGAATAAGCTCCTCCTCTTTTTCTGAAACACATGCTGAAATGCACGCTGGGTAATGTAGTCTTCTACTAAGTGCCAGTGCCAGCTGTTCAGATCAAGTTTACTGGGTTGAGTTTTGATTGGTCTTCCTGACGTGAGGTCGTGTTTCATTTCACTAACTAGTGAACATATCAGTAGGAAACCACCATGTTTGTTTGGTTTGTTTTTTGTAATTTGCAGTAAAAGATCGCAATCATAGCGCCGTTCTGTAGCGATAAAGAAAGAGCGGGCCGTACCTGGAGTACTGTTAGAGCGTGAAGCTTGATGAGTATTATAAGTAAAGCGTATAGAAGATTATGGCTATATAATCGAAGACTGTTACGGCAATATCTGTTACGTATAGCTGCTGTAAGGTATATATAAGGAGTGGTACTTTTAAAGTCATTTAATGACGGTGTAGAAAGAACTTGGATGTTTTGATGGTAGAACTTATATATCTAGCATATATAACCCAAACCCCCCAACCCTAAACCCTATACCCCACCTTCCCTCTTCCTCGGATGTGTGCGGAGGCTGCCAAAGAGTACCGAACAGTGGACGTGATATCAAGAGCTAAGTGAACTTGTGTAAAGTAGTCACCCTTTTTGAAATGCCGATGTTGGTCCTCATCTCACAGTTTTCATACTCGTGGATAAACTCTGTGTCGAGATGTTCTTCAAATCGTGTAAAACGAGGAATCCAGGAGAAAACTATGGTGCTGTTACTGTCCTATCCCTGTTTAATTCTTCGGTGCAGTGACCTGGTGGGTTTGGGCTCCAGGACATCAGAGAGAGAGAGATGGTAAAGGAATAGTTTGGTGAAAATAATATAATCCCTAATAATCCCAATAATCCCTTACCCCACGTGTAGAATCACTGATATCAACCATCAACCATTTGTTCAACCAATCGGTTTAGAGTTTTACGTTCTCATTAAGAGATCATCTCAACTCCATTTATCGGCTACAAATTGCGTCCTCTTATAGGAAACGACTGGTCGCTTGTTGCTCTTTCACCTGACAGTGTCAATCTGTGATGATCAACATCACACTGGGAATGATTAGGGGAGAGAGCGCCATCTACCCACTCTAAAAGAGCAAGGCCAATAGTGCTCTCTCGGTCTCTGGCTGCTGATGGCAAACAGCATGATCCAGAATTTGAACTGGCGATCTTCAGATCATAGTGGCAGCATCTTAATAAATCTTCTTTCACTAGCACCTTTCTAGATGGGAAATACATATTAAACAGCAAGTGGATGTGTTGGGAACAGGAAAATCGTAACTTGCTGTGTGGTATTTAGCCAAATCGTGGCTATAAAACCCTTCCTCATATAGAAAACGATTGGTTGCTTTTTGCTCCTCCAGTGTGAACACAGGTTTAGACCACTTTTGGCTTTAGAACTATCCTACAACTCTGCATAACACTTTCGCTTCCAAAAAACACAGTCAGCAGCAACTGCATGGCTAAACTACCACCATCCACCACCCCTTCCACCTCTCACTTCCCATGCTAACAACATCAGCCCTGTAGTTTCTGCATCAGCATCCAACAGCAAACATGTCCTGATTAAATTCTACATTTGGGGTAAAGGAGTAAATGGTGCAAATGTGATTTTTCACTAAACTATCTCTTTAAACTGTGAAAGAACAGAGAGAGAGAGAGAGAGCAGCTCAGATCTTCTAAACAGGGCCTCTCTGCTCTCTCTCAGCCTGTTAGCCGTTAGCCTGTTAGCCGTGGGGGTGGGTTTTAAAGGTCTGGTCTCTGTGTTTGTGTTCAGGTTCACGCCGACTCTTCTGTGCGAGAGAATTCTTCAGGGTTTTTCAGGGTTTAGGATGAAGAATCTTTTTAGATTTTTTTTTTTAGATAAATTTTGAGAACATTTTAGAAAATAAAAAAACGTGTATTTAAGTATTTACGGAATGACATCTTTAATTTAGCATGTGTTTAAACGGCATGAAGATGAAGGGAACGTTTTTAGCCCAACATTTGCTTATAAAATCTGTTTTTATACCTTATCAATATTACTTTTTATTATTATAAAAATGCACAAGTTCAGGATTTTTGACTGTATATCTGAGTTATGGATTTTTTTTTTAGTTTTGGTGTTTTTTTATCATTATTATAATTACAGTTATGTAGTGTGTGGTATTTTTGCGTTGTTTTAAATAAAATAAATGAAACGACAAAAAAAGATCAAGACTTTCTCTTTTTATTTGAACTTGGTTTGACCCTTTCCCAGCACGAACACTCAAGCCAGAAGTCATGGGACAGCAGTATATAAATAGATTATTAATTATTACTTTAGAGCTGTTTAAGGGCTCTGTCACTTTTATGCAAATAAGCTGTTGTGTTTACCACACGTTAGTGTTAGCTTGTGCTAAATGGCAAAACACAAACAAGCTAGTTTATCCTTAATTGTGACAGAAGCACAAAACTCTGATATCTTCCTCATCTCCTGACTTGACACGAACAGTAGGTACAGATCCCTCCCTCAGACAAAGTCTGCAAGCTTATATGATTCCTGACACCAAACTCTTTTAGCTGATTCACAGAAAATGGATAGATGGATTTTTTTTGGTGTTCAGAGTGTATAAGAGTAGAGAGACACAAGAGGAAATACAAAACGCCACTAAACCTATTTAACATATTTTGTATTTCTATAATTACAGCCACCCAAGCTTTGTTTAAAAAGAGTAAAAATGCAGAGATGGCTTAATGATTAAATTAATACATTAAATTAGGTTTAACCAGACAGAACATCATTGATATGTTGGGTTTATAAAACATTATCTGAGTGATGAAGGTTTAATAGTAAAGCTGCAGTGCAGAGATCTCTTATTCACCCTGTAGACTGAAGCTCGTGGGTAAAATGAGGCTGTGTGTGTGTGTGTGTGTGTGTGTGTGTGTGTGTGTGTGTGTGTGTGTGTGTGTGTGTGTGTGTGTGTGTGTGTAAAGGATCACTGTTTCTTTAAATTCTCTGACCCAGTTTCTCCTGCTGGTTCAGGGGGAGGCTGGTGGTGGTGAGGGGGGGGGAGGTGAATATGAGGAGAATGGCTGATGTTGGAGCTCCAGCCGCCTCAGGACCCCCCCAACCCCCTCCCCCTCCTGCCTGTGCTGAGTGATGCTCATCATAAAGCCAGAAAACTGCACAGCATCTGCATTCCAGCACAGAGAAGAGGTGCTTCTTATTTTAAATACTATATATATGAAATGCACTCCAGGAAACTGTAAAGGTCACTGGCATCACTAAATCATTTTAAACCTTTAATTTTTTACTGTTTAGGGTTTTACTTTCATTTTATTTCTACCATTTATTTTCTTTATAATCTTGTTTATTTTATTAATCGGTGGATTCTGTCTTTAATATGTTTTAGTAATACATTTTTATTTCTAAATTGTTTTTCCTACTAACGATTTTTAAATAGCATATCTAATTCACCCACACTTGCTCCTCCTACCCATGTTTTTAACCTGTAATAAAAACTATTATTCTTGCTTTTTAATGTTTTTCATGTATTTTACTAACATGCTTATTTTTTTCAACAACTGACCTTTAATCCATCTTTTTTCTACTTCCTCTTACCTTTAATGTCTTTCAGTTTTTCATCCCTAATTCCCTCTGCTCTCCTTCTGTCTTTATCCCATCCCCCCGTCTCCCCATCCCCCCGTCTCCCCGTCCTCCTCTCCTCCTCAGATCCGTCACTCATATTTCTGAATGGATCAGTTGTAGGATGTGCTGAACACTCATCTGCATTTCCCCTGAGAAAACTGTGAAAATTACTGAAATATGTAATCATTTGTACAGTGTGTAGTGTGTGTGTGTGTGTGTGTGTGTGTGTGTGTGTGTATGTGTGTGTTTTTAGAATATGCCAGCATCTCTTTATTTCACTCTGGTGCACGGGGTCTCTGGAGAGAGTGAAGTACTCACAGCTACAGTACGCATCACTGATCTACAACACATTCACCACGTCTAGCACTATTACTACAGTCACGATATGCTGCTATAGCATTTATACAGGTCAAGTTGTGCTGTTTGGTTTGTAAGCGCTGCATCATTCGTTGCTAGGTTACCTGTATGTGGGCGGAGTAATACATGTAGAGCTCAGGTTAGCTTCAGTGCATTACCGGCTGAAAGCGGCACTCATAGAACGCCTCTCAGCCAATCACGTTGCAGGGTTGGAATAACTGTGGTATAATATTTATTCATACCCTGCTCTTACTGATGCTCTTCTTACAGAATGCAACCAAATCCTCACAGCAATGTAAATAGAAATGTGATAGAAAATTTTCTGTTGACAGTAGAGATGGTTACTTCAATACATAACAAAAAACAGATGAAGTTTTATTTATGAAGTCTTGATTTAGGAAGAAACAGCGAATCAGCAGGAGATACAGGATGCAGGACTCAGTAATAATATACAGTATAATTCAGTATTTTATTACAGTTTATAAAAGGCACTGTTTTCAAGTCAACAAATGATGTCCATGCAGGAATTCCCTCTGTAATGAAGCTGGATTTAGCCTGTTATTAATTTATTACACAATCAAAAACAATCATGAGCAATAAAACTCTGTATTTTTCCTGCACGGCTCTGACAGCTCATTACTGCAGCTCTATGATCCAATTAGCATCCTGCCATCATTATAACTGATTACAGAGAGCAGCAGTGACCCGGGACGGGGGTGTGATGAATTCTGCTCCGTTTCTGAACTGTGAATCTCTTCTGACCCGTCTGCTGATTCTCTCAGAGCTTCTGACACTTTAAAACCTCCACAGATTCCAGAATCAGGGTTTAGAACCGACTGCTGCTTCCTGAATGAAGCACAGAATCAAAATCACACTAAATTAATCAATCAGAGCCTACAATTAAAATAAGAAGCTTCTGCACCAAAAACAAACCCTTACAGCATCACTACAGCTCACAGCTGACAGCTGATGCTCATCACTATCTTACACCCCAACACCAACAGTCTGTATTATCACTCCTATTTTCCTCCTGCCTGGTTTAAACAGCAGCAGAGCTTCTGAATATATCTACACTGATGGGCGTGGTGTTCTGGAAATGAGGTGTGTTCAGGTACATTTCTGGAGTTTTATCTTGTTTATCTTGGTAACAGAAAACACAGGAGCTCCACTGACTGAATACAACCTAGACAGACGCCAACAGTCAGACGTTCATCGCTATCTCGGTAACACAGGCGCTGTGCCGAGCCGAGCGTACGCCCCCACTTATTACACACACATGAACACACAGCAGCACAAACCCAACTTTTACATCAACAATAAACAGAATAGTAAATAAAATAACATTGCTGTTCCCGTAAATGAGCTGCTGGAGCTCCTTCACAGCGTCAACCAGCAGCTCAGTTTCCTCTGCTGAGAAGAGTTTGTTGAACACGTCCAGGTAGCTGCACCGTTACAATAGCAATACACCAAAGTCGTGCAAAGTACTTTTGACTTATTTTTAATCTACAATGAAGTAAATAATGTAAATAAATAAACTCCTAGGGTGATGTGGATCAGCACAAGGCTGCGTCTGTGAGCTGATGTATCAGAACCACCAGAGTCGCTGCGCTTTCCTTGTTGTTGTTGCCCCTGGTAACCCTATTACTATCGCTGCTGCTGCTTACGTATGATTTTACATTACATTTGGCAGACGTTTGTTTATTTGTTATTTTTAGACGTGGAATAATAAAAGCAGATGGCGAAGTGCCACCTGTCTCGACCCGGTCTAGAGCTTTGACCACACACACACACATTATACACACACACACACAAACACACACACACACACACACACACTGTTTACAGTAAGCTGTCTGGTTTTCTAAGCTGATAATCTCCTCTAAAGTGATCCGTGTCGTCTGTAAGTGCTTTAACTCTGGATGCGTATTTGACCCCGTGTAGTTCCGCCAGGTCAACGCACTCAGCCAATCAAACGGCACGATTCAGACAATTAACCCCTGCCTGACTGTAATGATCCTCCCCCTGCCTGCTCTTTCATTCATTCATTCATATATAGATACCACTTTAAAATAAGATTACCTTTATAAAGGATTTATAAACAGTTTATAAATTAGATTATTACTTATTATTAGATTATTATTGATTAGGTTGTAAATGCCTTAAAAACCATTGATGAACATTTAAAACACATCAGTTAATAAAGCAAAAGTGGCAACTTAATTAGCATTTAATTTATGGTAAATATTTAAACATACTTATAAATATATTAATATGACGGGTTTAATGCTGATTGATGGAAAACACAAAGTAAAATCAGTATCTAGAATTATATGAGTATTAAATTAATACTATTAATACTATATTAAATTAAAACTAAATTAATACAATTAAATGGCAAATGTAGGAAAACTGTCTATTTGGTTGTATATAGAGTTCAGAGTTCTACAAAACCAGCAAATTTAAACTGTTATTAAATAACATCATTCTTAAAGAACCCTTTATATAGTGTTAATAAATATAATATATAAGTATGAAGTGATATTACTTCAGCTTTTTAAAGAGAGGTCAAACGTACTGTAGAGAAAAAGCCCATTTTGTTTGATCATTAATCAGAATAATTGAATAAACATGTTGAATTATTGTGTTTTTTTTGTGCTTATAGGAATCTAAATGGCTCCAGCCCTGTAGAGAGTAAAGGGTTAATAGGGTTGAGGGTCAGGGGAAATCTGGTATTCATTATGCATGACTGCATGGATTAAATAAAGGAAATAAAAGCATCTTCAGTATGAATTCATCCAATATATCCCTCCATCTGTACATTAAATTATAACAGAGAGAGAGAGATCTTTCCCTGCTTCCTCCAGATTCCTCACCAGCTTCTGAATTCATCTCAGACCTGTGAGAAAATGTGTGTGTGTGTGTGTGTAGTGTGTGTGTGTGTGGATAACACTCAATGCCAGCACATCCCTACCCCTGATTAGAGGGGTAATTTAATTGGGGAGGATGTTTAATACAGTATATAATCCGGTTTATTAAGGGAGGTGAATTTCTGCACACATTTCAGCAACACAATTTCACACACTGCGATCTGAGATTTAACCTGAATACAGGAGAGTGTGTGTGTATAGTGTGTGTGTGTGTGTGTGTGTGTGAGGGGGGAGGGGTTCTGGTCCTGACAGGGTAATAAATAAAGATGGTTGAAGCTCTATAGAAGGTGAGATTTCATTTGTTTCATCATAGAGAAAACGTGGTCTCTTGCAACTTCCACAATTTAGATACTTAAAAATACTCCTAATTACATACCGTAATTACAGAGTATGCTGGAGGAGCCTGTCTAATTTAAACCTTTAGTTATTTGACAAAAAATTGACCTTGTTTTCTCTGGCTGGGTAAATCTTACATTCCACTGTAATGTTGATTTAAAGTGCTCGAGGTTTGTGCTATAGTGTGCAACATCAGCACAGCAGTTAGTTAGTTACAGTGCATTACCTGCTGATAACGGTACTCATAGAACGCCTCTCAGCCAATCACATTGCAGGGTCAGAACTAACTGTGGTATATTTTCACATTTTAACTGCTTCATTCCTGAGATTTTCTCCTCAACAACAGCAAATTAACAGCCAATCAGATTCAGTTACAGCTCCAGGCAGTGCTCTGTTCTGATTAAATGTGACGTTATGACTGAAATCAGGAAGCTCGTCTCTCTAAGGTCACATAAATCAAACCTGACGACGTTATTTTGTCAGAAACAGGATGAGAGGAAAAAAGGAAAAGTGATTTCAGACTCAGATTTGAACTCTGACCTTTTACAGTACAGAACACCACCGCTGACATTTCACTCTGCTCATTTATTACGCTCTGATTTTTTACAGTGTTTTTAGTCTAAAACTGAATATTTACATACTCACACTCGATCTTCAATTATAAAATGAGAGCTCATTTGTGTAGAGGCTAAATTACCGGCCCAATATAGATTTTCTCCATCGATAAACTGAAACACTGAGATTTGCAGAACAAATTTCTGCCTTTTCCAAAACATTCTGGGTATTTTTTCCAAAACTCATCCAGGCCTGAAAATTACTATTTTTAAATGCCATGACTTTTTCCAGGTTTTCATGACTGTATGAATCCTGACTGTAGGATCAATGAAACTGTAGTTCTGAGAGTGAAGGACTGAAGTGTAGATTATATACAGATATTAAAGGGTAAAAATATATTTTTCTTAATATTTTAATAGAAGCTGAATTACTGTACCAACAGTGTTCTCAGTACTACAGTCTGCTCTACAGTAATAAAGTACACATTATTCTAAAGGTGTGCAATAACTCCATCTGCTGGATCATTTCAGTACTACTGAAGTACAGTATTACCATCCCATAATACTCCACAAAACTAAAACAACAAATCAGAAGTCGCTCTTCCTAATCTCTCAGTGCAGAAATTTGTAAAATGCCTTTAAAAATATACAGTTATTTTTATTCCATTGAAAAAGCAAAAAAAGTTTTTAAACAATGAGACGAGAGAGAAGCACATAGCGCTAATGCTAATGCATAAAAGCAAAAAGACGCACAAATTCAAATTGGCTGTTCACATTAATGTTGCATGTCCGTGGATCGGATTTGTTTCCGACTTAGACCTGATCTGATTAAAAAAAAAAAAAACTTTTGGCATGTTCACACAGTCATAAAAAAATCAGATCTGATCCACATTGAGCAAAAAATCAGATATGAATCATTACAGCCTGGTAATGTAAACATAGCATTACTGTGCTTTAACTATTTTATAACTGTACTATATCACTGTATTATAATATCTCAGGGTATTTTTTATGCTTTTTAAACTAGAATGTTGTATTTTTCTGAGTTACTGAGTTTAAATAAGAGCTTTAATTGAATAAATAAACTCTAGTGTAGCTCCATATTCCACACCTTCAACAACCTGGAAAGTGAGTGAGATATTTGGTTAAGAGATTAGATTAAAAAAGGACAGAGAAAAGCATCACATCACTCTTTAAACTCAGACATTAGAGCACCACGTTAGTCTGCTTTATTTCAAAAAAAAGAAGAAAAAAAAGAGACAAAAAAAAATCCAAAATAAAAAGTAAAAGACATTACAATAAATACTGACCTCATACACAGGGTCCGAGAACAGGTTTATTTTTACAGAACTATTCGCTTTTTACACAGAAAACACACGCGCTATTATCTGAACTGTGGACCGTCCCTTAAACAACCAGAGATCCAATCAGGAGATTACAGTCTGTACGTATATGAGCATATTTATATTTATATATTTATATCTATATATCAGTGGACCAGTGAGCAGCTAGAGAGTCATCTTCACTCACACTGGAGCGTCTCTGAGAGGTTTTCCTTAAATCTGAACCAATAAAACATTAAAAACAATCATTTTATAATCATTAAATAATTAAACACTCAGATGTGAGTATTGAACAGTGGATTTACAGACAGACCCTGAAATACAGAGCCCACAGGAGAACTGTCCGGAGTAAGAGCAACCAATCAGAGTCAACACTCATACACACACACACGCTATGTACATACATTGCAAAACACACACACACACACACACACACACTTTGGACATCGTATGAAAGATGTAATTGAACATTCCACTTACGGTGTATATGACCACTTTCCATTAAAACTAAAAACAACAATAAAAAAACTAAGAAAATAAAATAATAAAAGCAATAGGGCTGAAAAATCAGAGACATTATAATTAGTTTATATTTTTAAACACCAGTCTTTGCAATACTAATATTAATCTTAATATGACAGAAGGCTGCAATATATGCAAGGCTGGAATATGCAAATGAGCCTGTGACCAATCACTGCGCGTTATTTTTTTTCTATTCTATGCTGTTAAATTTCCAACCAACTGTTGATGGTGGAAACACCACCTTGTGGTTAAAGTGAGGTTAAACACTGGCCGATGTGCTCATGGCAAGGCCACGTCAATTATCGGAGTTTTCAGTGTTGCCAGAATGATGGACATTCCATTTCTAGTTCAAGTTTTGTGGCCATTTAATTTAACGTTCTTCAGTTTCACAGCGCCAGGTGAATTAAATACGTCACAAAAGGTAATATGTACAATATCACCACACTCACCGTGGATTATTTATCATCATGACCGGCAGTGTCTGGCTTAAACTGTCCACGTGAACAGAGACGAGTGACTCTCGCAGGTCTCTGTGTACAGAGAGGCAAAAGTCACGGGACACAATACTTAGAGTAGATAGTTATTGTCCCATGACTTTTGGCATGTCATCATACGTACACAATGACGACACACCCACAAGAGATTCTACCTTCTCCCTTGTACTCAGGTTTAGTTTAACAAAATTAAAAAAAAAAAAAAAAAAAAGACTGTACAATCAATCAGTTCCAGCAGACGTCGAGGAGTCGAGGTGGGACTCGAGCAGTGATTTCAAGCAGCGCTCAAAAGCATGGTGGAGGTAGTATCAAATACGCAATCACCTCACCTGCTGGATCACTCCAGTACTACAACAGTATAGTCAAGTTTAACCGCCGTCAAGTCAACATGTGCGATTCTTGAACACAGCGCTGTATATTTACTTCACACATAGTAGCTTAAACTTATCTCTATGCTACGTAAAAACTAAATCGCCGTTATATAATCTGTTCGTATTATTATTATTATGATGCAGCCCTAAAGCCTTAAATCAAAAAAGAAAAACAAGGAAATAAAAAGAAAGAAAGAAAGATAAAGCGAGTCTTGGCAGCAGTTTGGCAGCACAGAGAGAGAGAGAGAGAGAGAGAGAGAGAGAGAGAGAGAGAGAGAGAGAGAGAGAGAGAGAGAGAGAGAGAGAGAGAGAGAGAGACACTACAGTGCTTTTATCGCGTTTAGAGTACGAAGCGGGGTGCGGCCCGCTCACACTCCGAGTGCGCCCCCTCCTGGACAGGCTTTGAAGCGCACTCTTCATTCAAGCGCAAATAAACTCAATAAAAGCTCACTAGTGAAAATCAAGCAAGCGAAAAAAAACAAACAAAAAGAGACAAAAGAAAATGAAGCTGAGAATCTGAAAACCGGCAGACTGACACACACCATCACCAACATCCAACAATCTGACAAAACTAACAGAAAAATAAGAAATAAGGAGCTGAGGTTTGTGGGTACAGTAGAATTTAAAAAGAAAAAGAAAAAGAAAAAGGTTTGGCCCCTTAAAAACCACACCCTATAACAAGTCCGTGAGGGGCTGAGGCTGCGTGTGAGGAGGTCACAGATCCACTGGTTCATTACAGCTCCTGCTGAGCTCCTGGTGAGCTCCTGGTGAGCTGGAGATGTTGTAGAAGTTCAGGGTTTGTTCTAAAGTGAGTTCTAAAAAACTGTTTTTCTTCTTTTACAGAGGTTTATACTTTACAGAGCTGTCAGGCACAGCGAAGAACATGATGCCTTAAAAACGATCTCTACCAAACAAAAATTACATTAAATCATCCACCAGTAAAATAAAAATCATCATTATTTAGATCAGGGATTTTCATAAAGCTACAAACTCGACCGAATACAAAAACATCAGGGCTGTTTCTTTTTTTTGTTCAAGAAATAAAATAATAATAATACCCCAAAAATACGCCCCAAGGCAAATAATGCACTAAACATTCATTAACTGTGTGAACAGGAGTTTGTGTGTTGTGTGTGTTGTGATGGGTTGTGTGTGTGACTGGGCATGCCTGAATGTGTGAGTGTGTGTGTGGTTGTGTAGTTATGGATGTCTGAGGATGTTGTGTGTGTGTGTGTGTGTGTGTTAACCGTAGTTAGATCCCGTATCTTCGCTGAAGCACATTTCCGTAGGAAACAAGCGAATCTCCTCAGCGTCGAACTAAACACACGAACGCAGCTCCACAGAGCCGGCCAATCAGCTGAGCACACAGAGACTCAGGGCCCCGTGGTGCAGCTGCGTCTCTAGGCTCACTCGGTCCTGGTGGTGCAGCTGCGTGTGTGGGCTCCGGCTGGGAAGGCTTGTTTGGTCAGCAGGGTTTTGGGTGGAGGTGAGGTGGGGGTGAGGTGGGTGGTGATGGTCGGGTGTCGGCCGGCTGCAGAGGAGGCTGGAGAAAAGCTTAAACCTCTGCAGCCGTGAGGCCGATCTTCTGCTCGTCCTGTCAGTCAGAACTCGGCTTCTTCAGAGAGAACGCAAAGATATTGAAGTGATCGCTCAACTGCTTCACCTGCAGAGAGAGAGAGAGAGAGAGAGAGAGAGAGAGAGAGAGCAAAAAAGATTGATAGAGAGAGAGAGCGTGAGAGAGAAACAGTGAGAAAAAGAGCGAAAGAGATTGAGTGAGATAAGGATTCATGCTTGGTTAAAAAAAAAAAAAAAAAACATCCTACAATACTGGACTCTCAGTTATAAAGAGTAAACCACAAGCCACGCCCAGCCCAGAGATTAACCTGTCAGACTGCATAGCTGACCGGAGACCAAAGACTGAATAATGTGACAATAGAAATAAATGTCAAAATTCATATTTAAACAGTTGAAATAAAACATCAAGAACACAAACACCTTTTTGCTATGAAATTTTGATGCCAGGCCAGAAAAAAAAAAGATAAAAAATGGGAGTAGTAGTTTGAGAGGGGCACTGGGTGATGTATGGGTTTAGAGGCGGGGCAGGAGGGAGAGCTGATTAGGCTGAGCAGTGTGCCTCTAATAGTGGTGAGACCCAAATGGTTAGACGTCACAAGTGGTGCAGGGTTATTGCAGATTATTGATTGATTTGCATATTGTGAATGTCCTTCTACCAAAGTACACAGAAACATCATCCTCGTCCTGCTTTTTATGATGAGGATGTGGGTTTCTCTTTTGTTGACAAAGATAAATATATAAGAGTTCTGCAGTTGTAGAGAACTTAAATTAAGTTCTACAGAAACATATTTTGAAAATGATTGGTTGGGAAAAATGTTAATCAAAGAATAAAGAAAGAAAAGAACAGGCTGCACAGTCAGGCCTGTAAATATTAGGTTTATTAATAGTTAGTGTGATTGAAGATGGTGTTTTTCATGCTGTTATATTCTTGCACAGTTTTTGGGAGTGCATACTCACCACAGACACGCCGTAGTGTATGTGCATGAAAACCACCACAGCCGTACACACGTACAGCAGCACCGCCTCACTCTGCTGCACCACCCCCGAGAGCACCAGCACCACCACCACCGCCATCGGCACCAGCAGCCAACTCAGCGGCTCACACCGAGTATTACTCATCTGACACACGATCAGCTTACACTGAACACAGAGAGAGAGAGAGAGAGAGAGAGAGAGAGACAGAGAGAGAGAGAGAGACAGAGAGAGAGAGAGAGAGAGAGAGAGAGAGAATATTTTACAGGATGTTACAGGACATGGCGTGAACACAATGGTCTGGTCTATGTAGTGTCTGTACCCATTCTACAGAGCACAATGCTGTATGTGTATCTAAGTGTGTGTGTGTTTTTTCTTTCCCCAGCAAGATTCAGAAAGATGGAGTCTCTCATGGTGACAGAATAAGAAAATGACTCATGGCGGCTGTCAAAAAATTATGCTGGGTGAGAATAACTATCACTTATAATTATCTTTTTTTTTTAATTAAGAAAAAGGTGTCAAAAAAGTATTGTTTGGATATCTGTACCGAATTCAAAGCATCATATCGGTACCCAAACCTAGGAGTTTTTACTACATTTCCCAGAAATTTCACTGCCTTCAGCTGTACAATAAAGCTATATTAACTTCTGCATAGTTTAAAATACACCATAAGGACCACTGTTTACCTGTTGCAGGCAATACTGCACCACTGTAGTTATGAAGTCCAGTTAATGAATGAGACTGTAATTTCCTTTAAAGAACTGGAGCAGAGCAGAGCTGCAGAGATTCAGACTCACAGTGACGTTGGCGAAGGCCGTTCCCACCATCAGGTAGAAGATCCTGGGCTGCAGCTCCAGGATGTGATTGGGGGAAAGACTGACCCACAGTGTGGAGAGGATGAAGAGGAGCGCCGGGGAGAAGAAGGGCAGGAGAGCCTCGTATAAAGAGCTGTGCTTCAGTGTGTTGTTTCTATACGCCCTGAGGAAAATAAAAAACACCACAATATACTCATTAATTCCCACATGAACTACATATGATTAAAATGATCCAAAACTCAATTCTGGAGGGCTAAGCTAAAACTATTGTGATATATGGAGTTAAACATACTTACTTTAGGACGTTATAGAGGCTCATTGGCAATGTTACAGCGAACAGGCATCCTATAACACAAACAAAAGAAACAAAGAAAATCAGAAATCAGAGCACTTACTTTCACAAGCCTTCACAATAAAGGAAAATAAAAGGGTGAAAATTTAAGTGTGGCTCAATAAAAATGAACCCTGGTTAACTGGAGGAGTCCCTGTTCTATTAACCAATGAGAGCGCAGCGTTCTCACCCAGGATCATGACGATGAACAGATCTCTGTAGTGGATTTGCCAAATCACCGGCTCGAACCACGTCTCCACTCCAACCACCGCTGTTATTATATACACAATAGAAATTGTCTGAAACACAAAGATAGAAGGATCAGGTGATCAGTGTGGGAGGAGTTTACTTCTGTATTTAGTGTTAAACAGGAGCTACAAGGCTAAAGCTAACACTAGTCATTTTAAATAGACTCTATTAAAGAAGAACTGTACTTTACCCAGGTTTTTAAATAATAGTGATAGGGACATAGACTTAGAGTTACCCATGCAAATAAATCACTATTTTTTGGAGGTTGTTGAAGTCAATTAGAATCAGCTGTGTTTTTGTAAATAGACAGTATTACAGAACATCACAATACTTTAATATATCAGCACTTTATTATTGTTTTTACTTTCCTTGTGAGTGTGTGTATATATATATATATATATAGTGTATATAGTGTGTGTATGTGTATAAATAGTGTGTAGTGTGTGTATAGTGAGGATGTGTGTGTATACATAGTGAGTGTGCATAGTGTGTAAGCGTTTGTATAGTGTGTAAGAGTGTATAGTGAGTGTGAGAGTGTGTGAGTGTGTATATAGTGTGTGTAGTTGTGCAGGGAGAGTGTGAATCTCACCACTTGGCTGAGGTCGTAGCCCCAGGGCAGGAAGAGGACGCCGGTGTTGTATTTCTCCCAGTGTGAGAGGATGAAGGAGAAGAGGACGACCCAGAGCAGGTAGTAGAGCGTGATCACGCCGACGCCGCTCGCCCCGCGACCAAACACCGAGTACATGGAGCACACGAAGAACACACACGCCCAGCTATCCAACCCGTGATCAAACAGCTCCCCCAGAGGAGTGCTGGAGTTCGTCCTGCGGGCCTGTTTACCGTCCACACCATCTACACACACACACACACACACACACACACAATATATTACATTATATACATTATATTATATACACTTATATTTACACTGTAATAAACCATCTAACAATTTAATTCCATTGATTATTAACGACTTATTTCACAGATAGAGCCTCATACAGCATCAGACACAGATCAGCTCGTCTATTAACTTATTTAAAGGTCTAGAACTCACAATCTGCTCTATTATTTAGCATCCTTTAAGTCCTCTCTAATGTTTTCAGTCATTTTCCATTTAAATACCAATTATCAACCTTTAAGAACCAAAGGCTAATAAAATGTAGGACTCCCCCTATCACTAGTGATGCTCCAACATCAGGAGGGTTAAGAAGACCAGCACACGCCTCCTCCGACACTTCTTTTTTGAACTGCTGCTAGTAGCATCACAGCGCTAACGCTCGGAGGAAAGCGCAGCGACTCTGGTGGTTCTGATAGATCAGCTCACAGACACAGCCTTGTGCTGATCCACATCACCCTAGGAGTGATGAGGGGAAAAAGGGCTCCTGCAGCTGATGGCAAGCTGCATGACCGGGATTTGAACCAACAATCTCCTGATCATACTGGCAGCGTATTAGACCACCGGACCACTCTGATATTATTATTATTGTTCTATTGTAAGTCCTCCACTGGCCTGAATTTAATCCTGTTTCAGAGCTTTTTAATAAAAGTACACACAATACTTACCTAATGTGTACGCTATGAAATTAAAGAGACCAGCCGCGATCCAGACCCAACTGGGCACGTGCGAGTGACCCTCAGCTACAACAAAACATACAGAAACAAAACAAGAATAAGAAGCTGCAGGAAACAACAGGCATTATACACAAACATCAGAAATGAGCGATATATCTCAATACTTCAGAAGCTTTTTGTGAAAAACACAGAAAACAACATTTTAATTTCAAGACTACTACTGCAGCACTTAAATGTCAAAGTTTAAATACAAGCATAAGATCATATATTTATGTATTTCACTCTGTATTTCTTACCTGAGGCGTAGAAATCAAAATCATACAACGAGAGGATGACGAAGTTCAGCACCAGGAACATGAAGCCAGTGAACGTTATCAGATTTGGTGCCAACCATGTGGGCAAAACCTGAGAGAGAGAGAGAGAAAAAATCTTTAACACAGCAGATTTACACAAACTCTGATATTTTATTTATTTAATCTTCATACCAGTGTCTAACCACTGTTTTTATATCAGAATAAACATAATCACGGTCAGGGGGGCTTCCCAACCAATCAATGCAATGATTTAGACTAATCACAGTCCTGGAAACAACAAAGCTGTTGAAGGATTACTGCAGTAAATCTATATTAAAAATCTATACAGTCAGAGGAATCCCTGAGAACACAGCATAGAGATTCAGATTAATCACAGTCAGAAAGGGGATCCAGTTAAATAGACTAATCACAGACATAAGGGAGGTGCAAAAATACATAATAACTATACTTACAATAATCACAGTCAGAAAGGGATTCAAGGGGACTAAACACAGTTAAATAGAATAATCACAGCCAGAGGATGATCTCTGACAAAATCCAAAAATAAATAACATCTAGATTTACACTAATCACAGTGAGGGAAAAAAAACCCAGTTAAATAGAATAATCACACAGTCAACACACTGATTTATACTAATCACGTTCAGGGAATGATCTGTGACTATTCACTGATTTAGACCAATCACAGTGAATGTAAAGTCTGTGAAGAAAATTCAATGATTTAGTCAACACAGAAATTAGGACTAATCACAGACAAGGGGGGATTGAATCAGATTTAGAGGGAGGATTCTGCTCTGGATTTACTCACTACTCACTACTCACCTTCACCATAGAGTTCCAGAAAGGGTGCATAACATAGACGGACAGCGGGTTGGTGTCCACTGCACTGTACTGAAAACACAAAGACGCAGGAGAAAAAGAAAAATGTTAATTAACAAAAGAAGATGCTTCACACACACACACTATCACCTCGGTTCACACTCCACCGTCCTCACTATCGCCACGTCATGAAGACAGTTCACTGTTGCCCAATTTCTATCCCTCTTCCACACCCCCACACAGAACCACCGCCATGCCTCCATCAGCGCACGACCAGCTTTAATCTGATGAAGTGTGACTCACCGCTGTATAAACCAGAGAACAACACACTGCTCCTGCAATATATCCACTCACAACCACACCCTGAGATACTACAGTAAATATATATATATATATATATATATGATTATTTCTGCAATCTTCCCCATCTCTTAAAACATTTAAAAACAGCTGAACATGAGATTTTAAAATGCATTTAAATGTCTAGATATTGTTTAAACGTGGAAAGTGATAAGTAATCTGTTGTGTTTGGGCACTTTTGGAGACCTAGACTAAGTTAAGTGTGAAAGTGTGACCTGTATGAGTGATCCTCAGCTTCTGTCTCCAGCACTTTGTGTAACGCAGTACTGTTACACATTAAGGATTAGTCGACAATTAAACTTGTAGTAAAAAATTTTAATTATCAACACATCGACTAATCGTTGCAGCCCTAATTTATACGCAGCAATCAGACTCAGTGGTTAGAGATCTTAGTTATTGATTGTACTTGCCAACATTGTTTTTATTATAAATTAAGAAAAATACAGAAGTGAACACTGAGTATCTTATTCACTACAGCCTCCACAATAACATCCAGAGGCTAATAAAGATTATAAATCTGACGCACCGCTTACAGACCTACTGCCCTGCACTCAGAAACACTGCCAACTGGACCAAAGGCTTATTTATTTGTGTATTTGTGTGTCAGTGAATGAACAGCAATCACTTTACACACCCACCCACCCACCCACCCACCCACCCACACACACACACACTACACACACACTACAGCATGGGGATCTTCACAGATGTTAATGATCACAAAGAAGCTCTGTAGATCAGATCAAGGACATGACCACCTTTAACACCATGTCACATGAGGGCAGACTGACATAACAACATAAAACACTGAGATAAATCAACAAATCAGGATACTGAGAAATTCACATTTATCTCCATCATTCAGAACAGCCCAGAACTCTGGACTCTGGAGCTCACACACATTAAAGCACAATAAACATTATATTACTCTTAAAATCATCATCAGTATTTTTATGGGCCTTAAAACTTAATTCTGAGGGACTCTTAACGTAGAAAACCCACTTATTATTCCATTTTAATTGGCAAAACGTCCACATTTATCAATTAACTTTTAACCCTTTGTCTACACTTTATTTACACAACACAGTGCTAGATAACTAAACTAGCCTAGCATAGATCTAGCTAGTTAACCTAGCCTAGCTTAGCTCTAAGTAGTTAACCTAACCTAGCTTAGCATTAGCTAATTAACCTAGCCTAGCTCTAAGTAGTTAACCTAGCCTAGCTTAGCACTAGCTAGTTAACCTAGCTCTAGCTAGCTAACTAACCTGGCCTAGCTTTAGTTAACTAACCTAGCCAAGCTAACTAACCTAGGCTACCTATAGCTAGGTAAACCAATCCTAGCTCTAGCTAACTAGCCTAGCCTAGCCTAGTTAGTTAGCCTTGCCTAGTTCCAGCTACCTAACCAAACCATAGCTAGTTAAACTAGCCTAGTACTAGATAGTTAACCTAGACTATTTAACTAACATAAGCTAGCTCAAGCTAATTAACCTAACCTAGCTCTAACTAACTAACCTAGCCTACCCTAGCTAACTAATTTAGCTTAGCTTTAGCTAACTAACCTAACCTAGCTCTAGCTAGTTAACCTAGCCTAGCTCTACTAACCTAGCCTAGCTTTAGCTGTGGTTAGGTTAAGTAGCTAGGCTAGGCTAGGTTAGTTAGCTAGGCTTGGTAAGCCGAGCTCTAGCTCTAGTTAACCTAGACACACACATTCACCAGCAGTTATCTGCCCAGCGTAGCTCCTCAGATCAGGCTGAATATACAGATATTATATTAGTTTACTGTGTGTGTAAATAATGAGAGTAAAATTTCCCACATTAATTAATAATCTTATTAAAACTGAACAGAAGCTCCGCGGTCCTCCCCCTCTCTCTCCCCGGTCTCTCTCTCCCTCCCTCCGCCCGGTCCAGCCCATGCCGCCCGGCTTAGCATTACTCACCCCGCCGCCCTGCCGAACAAAACCCTCCATAAACCACAAAACCAGCCTCACCTTATACTTATCAAACCCCGCGAGCTGCTCCTGGGTCACATATTCATAGAGAGCCATGGTGAGAGGAGCCCAGCGAGGCTCCGGAGCAGCGCTAACCGAGGAGAAGAGCAGGAGACCCGCAGAGCCTCCGAGGAGAAACCGCGGTGAAGATCCGGCCACAGAGCCTCAACACAGGAGACCTCCCACTGAACTTCCTCATCCGGGTTACTCTCAACACCACAGAGGCGCACTAAGGACATATAGATATAATAAAAGAGATTTTTACTGACGTTAAATAAATATGTAAAAAAGTGAACATCCTTCACCCTCCAATTTACACTACATTCACCTTTTATCTGTAGTCAGCACACGTTAGCAGTAATGCTAGCGTCTTTATCATAAAAAAACATTTTCTGTTAACAAATGAAGATATAGAAGTATATAATATATAATACGTTTTCTTACATTTTTAGAGAAATGCGTTATTCTACTTTCTAAATGTAACGGAATTCCTAGTCTCGCTGTAAACCAGCTCAGATCCGGCTTCACGTCACCATCCACGCTCACGTCTGATCAGCAGATACACAGAGACAGGAAGACACTTCAAAATAAAAGTCCCACAGTCACTGAGTGCATTTATTCCATACTCTAGTTTATCTAAATTGTTCTGTGATGTGTAAATAGTGAATATGAATAAGAATATGAACGAATGAATATTGAATATGAATTAAAATGCTCCTTTTTCAGCTGAGAATAAAACACTGAGCATAAATACACAGAAACTATATTTTCAAATGTGGTTGTCCTAAAGCTGCAAACCTTTTGAATTGTTCATGATGACCTTGTTCTGTTTCAAAGGTGTTCAGTGTTGATTTTATTTGGAGGTTGTATGACATGTAAGACATGATCAGTACAGTAGGTTAAGATGAGTTAAGCCTAAAATGTGTGTGTGTGTGTGTGTGTATGTGTGTCTGCAAACACAAAGACAGTGGTCTAAATATATCAGCAACTGTTGAATGAAATTTATTATAACATTGTATATAATACAAATCTTTACCAACGATGGTATTTCAGCTACTGTACAATATTAATAGCAAACTAGATTAATATATAGTTTGTATATATTGTAGCATGTTGCTATAGAAGAAATAAACAGCAACAGAAAACAATCAGCCATTAAAGATTTAGCTTCAGGTAGACTAAACTACTAGCAATATTATGATAAAGGTATCTTCTCTTGATTATGTACTCAAATGTACATAATCAATGAGAATTACACTTATTTATTATCAAGAATGCATGAATGGCTAATTAAAGCCCACACAGTCTCTGTGTAACTGCGCCTGCAGGTGGCGCCGGTGGCTGAAAAAAGTCCTTGTTTGATTGGTCATTCAGGTCAGGAGCTTGATGACATCACACAAACACCATGAGGTCATCGAGCTGTTTGCGTGTGAGGTCAGGGACCGTAGCGTCAGGTGACGGGTATCCCACAGGCAGTAGCATCAGCAGCTTCTCGTTGGCCGGGCGACGGAGGAGGAGCCTGAGCTGGGGGCCGCAGTTTAGAGGCGTGGTCGTCACGGTAACCAGCCCAACATTCTGAAAAATTATTGGACGAGATAAGAGTTAGTGCCTGCGTCCAGAAACTTCTGCTCCTCCTCCGTTCCTACTCCTCCTTTCCTACTACTCCTCTCCTACTCTTCCTTCCCTCCTCTTTTTTCTACTACTCCGCTTTTTCTCCTCCTTTCCTAACCACCTTCCTCTCCTCCTGCTCCGCTCCTCCTCTTTTCTTACTGCTCCTCTCTTTCTTCTCCTTTCCTTCTGCTGCTCCTCTCCTCCTCTTTTCCTACACCTCCTCTCCTATTTCTCTAAATAAAACTCATTGTGGAGGTTTATTATTATTAAAAACTACAGTGATTCTAAAGTTGTAAAGCTTTAGCTAAAAGTGATACCCAGCTTTTAAAAGATGTACTATGGAGTTTTTAATGTGTATATAGTGTTTTTAGTGAGTGTATATAGTGTTTTTAATGTGTATATAGTGTTTTTAGTGTGTATATAGTGTTTTTTAATGTGTATATAGTGTTTTTAGTGTGTATATAGTGTTTTTTTATGTGTATATAGTATTTTTAGTGTGTATACAGTGTGTTTTTTACCTGCAGCGCGGCCAGCAGGAGTCCGCAGGAGATGGAGACGCTGATCTCGTTGTAGTAGTGGGTCTTTTTCTTTCCGTCGGGGAGAACTCCATACGTCTGCTTAAAGACGAGGATCAGATACGGAGCTGTATCCAGATACTCCTTCACCCAGTTAGTCCTGAAAGATTTATGTATATTAGCAGATTAATATAATTTCATCTACATATATATAGTTATATATTTATATTATTATACAGCTTTTAAAAAATACATTTATTTTACCACATTAGTCATCATGAGAATCTGTCACAAGGGGGCGCTAGTGCATATTTTAGATCATATATCAGCCTCTATTCAGAAATCCAAATTGACCTTGTGAATGAGAGCCCACACTCACACACTCACACACACTCACACACACACACACACACACACACTCGGTGTGTACCGAAGTCTGCGCAGGTCGTTGACCCATTTGTCCCCCATCCTCTGTTTGTAGTTGATCTCCTCCTCCTCCTCTACGATCTCCCGGATTCTGTGTTTAGTCTCTGAATCTCCAACCACCACAAACGTCCACGGCTCAGTGTGAGCTCCACTCGGAGCTGTCCCTAAACACACACACACACACACACACACACACACACACACACACACACACACACACACACACACACACACACACACACACACACACACATACACACACAGTAAGTGTGAAGTGTGAAGTAAAGACGAGTCTGCATGCATAAAAATATTGTCCCTATAATCTATATATATGTAATAATATGTTTATTAATATACACCAATATCAGATCACAGATTGTACAGTTGTTTTCCAGACTAATAACCAGGTTCCACAGGATTTCTGGTGTCTGTTGTGGATTTTAAAAGTGCGTATCTCCATTGGGAGAAGGTTTGATGTCTCTGTTTGAGCCACATGTTGAGTGAAGGAACATAATCAGCACAAAAGCAGCATAATCTAGCATAAAACTCCCAAAACAAAACCTTCATTCTCATTTAAAAAAATGCATTTCAGAGCTGTAGCTCAGAAGATACAAACATGGAGACATATGAACATTTCTATTCAATGTTTTTGGATATGGAGCAGATGATTCAGCAGGATTTTACTGTAGGGTCTGAGGAACTGATATAATGATGTTATTAATGAAGTGTGAGCATCGTGTGTGTCTCTAATGTTGTGTAAAGGGCTGTAAGTTGTAAGTTGTGTGTTTAGTTGTGTACCTGCAGCTCGTATCACGTTGTGGATGATGTCTCTGGGGACGGGTTCAGGGCTGATGAAGCGGACGGAGCGTCTCTGGTTCAGCAGAGTGAAGAACTGCTGAGATCTCTCCATCATCTCCTCCTCAGAGTAACGGGGGGGAGAGTACGGGACGTGGGGGAGGTTCTCCGTCTCTGAAACCGTCCAATCATCATCCTCTAAATCAGAGACAGAGACACAGATATACATAAATACAAAAACACACCTGAATAACACTGATCATCTATTATAGTGCTCCTAATCTGAACTTATGGAATATAAATAATCTTTCTGCAGGAATTCACATTCTGGCTCTAGTGCACGTTCTCTGCTGTCACTATTCTCTCCACGTGCAAAGCCTCAGTGCACTTCACCGCACCACAGACCAGAGAAGAGGACTGAAGTGCTCACAAGTAAAGATTGAATATTAAACACAGAAACAATAGCTGCAGTAAAAACCTGATCTTAGGTAAACTGTTACAGAAAGCTCCTGCACCTTTTCTCACAGTTATGTTTACAAAGACTAAGCATTTTTATCTTTCAAAAGAAACATATTTTTATATTTAAAGATATTCTAATAAAGCAGAAGGACCTATCGGAATTTAATTGTTTCAATCAGTAAGATTAATAATAACAACAACAACAATAATAATAATAACAATAATAATAATTATTATTATTGTTATTATTATTTTTTTTTTTTTCTGACTCAATCCCTTCATCTAGTGTTCAGGCCTAAAGCCACCTCCACTTCAAGATTTTTGATCTGGCTGCAATCAATGCTTAAATCCTGATCAGTGCTGATTCAGCACTGAAAATAATAATAAAGGGTCAATTTCAGCATCTCCAGTTCACCTGACGGCATGTGTTATGGCTGTGGCAAGAAATGGCACATCGCTATCCAGTGCTATGTCACTGTTTTAATAAATTCATAAGTGAATTTTAAACACTAAATTTGATTAATTCAGGGCACGCTTACAGGACTAAAACAAGCAAGAGCGGGTTTAAAAAAGCAGTCCTGCACAGAATTTGTATAAAACTGTGTTTAAAATCTGTACCAAGTTTCAGCTACAATAAATAGTTCATTAAACAATAAAAAGAAAATTTAGTCATTTTTTAAGAGTCATTGTAAATTATTATTAATGCATGTGACAAACTGTGATAATCCTGATACCAAGGTATTTTTTGAGATGGTTATTATACCGTGAAAATCTCATATCGTCCCTCCCCAACCCAGAACCGCACTGATACCTACAGAAGTTAAGATGGATGAGATAAGGGGTGTGTGTAAGTGGGGAGGTCGTATCGTACCGTTGTCTTTGCCGCTGATCTCAGTATCGTCCTGCAGGTCCTCGTCCACCCAGGGTCTGCTGGACTCTCCGGAGGTTCTGGGCGGGTTCTGCCCGGAGGAGGACTCTGATCTCCAGCTGGTTCTGAAGAAGAAGAAAGCGATAATCCCGCACAGAACCGCCACGAACACCGGAGTGAAAGCAGAAATCAGAGCCATGACCCACAGCAGCTGAAGAAGATCTGAAGTTCTGATTATCCACAACTCTTTCTGGAGCTTCTGGAGATTTAGCTGGGGCTTTTGGACCTTCTTCTGAATCTCCTTCTGGAGTTTCTGGAGCTGCTGGAGTTTTTGTAGGAGTTTCTGCTGGATCTCCTGCTGTAGTTGTAGGTGGAGCTGAAGGTGGAGTTGGAGGTGGAGGTGGAGGTGGGTCTGGGTCTTGTGAAAGAGTTCAGTTACAGGGGCGGAACCTGTTCTGTTAATATGTAAACCCTGCTTATCTAATTCAGATCCCATATGATCCAGCTATTATCAGGAATTCTTATTTTCAGCATTTTCTGCAGTGAATCACATATAAACCATATATAATATACTACAATAACACAAAAACAATAAACAATGTCGCAACATCTTCATTAAAAAAAACACCAAAACTGAAAAACTAAAATTAAAAATTTTAAAGTTTGAGCCAGATCACCCTTATAAAAAATTAATACATACTTAAGTAATACTAAATATACTATTTTGGACTTACAGCAACTTAAGTATATTTCAATTGTAATGAAGCTAAATTTAAACACAACATAAATAAAAAAACACACATACAGAAATTCAGAGAAAGTATATTTAATGTGTATTATCATAAAGTATATTAAATAGATTTTTTCCTTTTAGTATTCTTTACCTAATTTAATTGCTCTTAAGTATTCTTCCTATACTTCCTTCCTTCACAAGGGCAACATTCAATTCACAGCATTACATTAACCCAGTAGAGTTAAAGTCTAATGCTTATCATTTCTAATGAGAAAAAAATGCATTAGATACAATAGTTCCACCTGCAGATACCTTACCTTAGTTTAGATTTTGATCAGCATAGTCAGGTTTTATTAGGGTTCAATCGCACACAGACCTGAGGTTAATATTTATCAAAATATACTGAACTTTTGACCATCTTTTTTTACCAACAGATACATATATATATTAACATAAATGAAAAGAAGTTTGTTTTTTTTTGGTTCAGTTTACCCAGAAATTTGAACACACCTCATTCTTTTTTTCCCTTCATTATAAATGAATAGTGAAGTGATCCATAAAATATAGGAACACATAAGGAATCATGTAGTAACTTAAAAGTGTTAAACAATCCAAAATACTTTGTGAATTTGCGTTTTCTGGTGCTGGTAACTCCGAAGAATAACGTTGATATCTTTAGTTTATTTGCACCAAATAATTTGCAGCAATTTTCTAAATTGGAATTTGAAATACATTTAAACCAGGACATATATATTATATTTTTATGTAGGGATTTTGCTATGGATCTTTTTTAAATCTAGCTAAACGCTTTCACTCTTTATAATAATAATACTTTTCAGCTGTGACCCTGCAGAGTTTTGCAGAGGGAGCCTGAGGCTTTTATTTTGAAATTATTATGGACTCGCTTTCTCTGTTCATTCCAGCTGCGTCTCAGCGGGCAGGTAGTGAAGCTTGATTCAGTTTAACGAACCGAATCCTTACTGCCTGTTTTAAACAAGAGGGAGTCGGTTCAGTTGGGTCTGATGTTCAGTTATGGCTCTATATCTTAAAGCACAGGACCGAAAAGAGGGAATACAGAGAGAAAACATAAAAAAAATATTAATATATACTTTATTTAATTAATTGGTCCCTCAATTTAACTTTATATTGTATTCTATTATTTATTTAAATTATTATATATTCAATTAAATTACTAAAAACAATTGAACTAAATATTATTTCTATATTTAAAGTGTACCGCACAATTTTTGTTTTTGTTTGGATTTTCATAATAGTTTAATTTGATTGTTTGTATTTTTAGTATTCTTCCAATATCTTCTTAATATATTTAAGCTTTAAGTATTTTAGGCACTGCTTTAAATATTGTAAAATATAATTTTATAGTGTTGTATTTTTTTAATGATAAACACATGTGATTCAGAAGGTGAATCGTTTTGACTCGACTCGTGAATAGTGATTCGGTTCGGTTCTGGGGTTCGCTGAGCGGAGCGGGGATGTGAGCGGCGGGTTTGACAGGTTTGTTGTGATGGATAATTCCGCTGATTCTGTTCGGTGTGTTTAACTGACCCGTGATTATTATTATTGTGTGATTATTCTGTAATTTAGTATGTGATTATTGTGGGGTAAATTATAGCGGATCGGGTGTAGCCGCTAGTCCGCTAGCTGAGCTGCTGTAGCGCAGGTACCGCTGAGATCAGCCCGCGGGGCGGACCGGAGCCCGGGGTTACCCCGCTCAGCCCACAGCTACAGCTACTGTCCGGATTATTTTATTATTTCAGCTTTTATACATTAAAGATAACTAACCAGATAAATTACTGCTTTATGTGTGTGTGTATAGTTAATAACATAACCAGCCAACTAACTAAATCACCAACTAGCAAAATAACTAACTAAAATATTGTTTTATCTCTGTGTGGCTTTAGTTAATACCATAACCAGCTAACTAACTAACTAACTAACTAGCTAAAAAGCTAACTAACAATATCACTAGTTAAATGACTGTTTTATCTGTGTGTAGTAATAGTTAATAGCTATACCGGCTAGCTAGCTAATAGTAAATAACTAGTTAACTAACTAACCAACTAACTGAATACCTAACTAGCTAAACGTTTGTTTTATCTGTGTGTGGTTATAGTTAAGAATTTAACCAGCTCGCTGACTAAATAAGTAACTAACTCGCTAAATGTCTGTTTTGTCTGTGTGTGGTTATAGTTAAAGTGTAACTAAACCCTCCTGATTTTATCTGACCCTCAGCTCATATCTGAAAAATGCTAAGAATTGGAAGGGGTAGTTTGAGAGGGGCACTGGGTGATGTATGGGTTTAGGGGCGGGGCAGAAGGGAGAGCTGATTGGCTGAGCTGCAGCAGCAGCAGCAGTGTTCCTCTGATAGTGGTAAAACGCAGATGATTGGATGTCAGCAGGTGGTGGGGATTAGAGGTGATGGTGTGTTGATGGGTTAACGGGTATTTCTCTGTGTTGTCAGGTTGGAGTCATGGCTGTGAGGGCGATGCTGGTGTATCTGCTCGTCCTGTTGGAGCTGCTGGTCTCTGTGGTGGGAAACGCTGCCCAGTTTGATCCATATAAAACCCTTGGAGTGACGAGAAGTGCGAGCCAGACTGAAATCAAGAAAGTTTATAAACGCCTCGCTAAAGAATGGTACGACTTCCTGCACTTTCTCTGTTTATTTACTCCTGATTTCCAGAAATACCCATATCTAAAACACCTCTAGAAAAGAGATGTATTACTTTTACTGGACTGGAGTCGACAGTAGCTAACAGAATTAGATTTCGTATGAAATTATTCTAAAGTAACAATATAAATAATTAGTAAAATCATTCAATCACACACATTTGGACACATAGTGCAGCGTATGATCTGATGATGAAGATTTTCATGTATTTGTTTTCAGGCATCCAGACAAAAACAAGAACCCCGAGGCAGAAGACATGTTCATTAAAATCACCAAGTCGTACGAGGTAACAGACTGAGAGCTGTGAGGTTTCCTGTGTTTCTCTGCTACAGGACTGTCTGTCCTGCAGTGTTCTCTCGCACTGTAACACAGAGATGCTCTGAAACTGCTGAAATGTGTTTACACTCTATCATTTTTTTTTCAGATTTTGTCGAGTGAAGAGAAGAGAGCAAACTACGACCGTTACGGACAGACGGACGACACCCAGCCGTACGGACACGGTCACCGCGGATTCCGCCACTTCCACGATAACTTCTACTTCGACGAGTCTTTCTTTAACTTCCCCTTTAACAGCAAGAGCGGCCGGGACTCTGCTGACAGTAAATACACCCTGCACTTCAACCAGTACATCAACGACGTCCTGCCTGAAACCTTCAAACGGCCGTATCTGATCAAGATCACCTCAGACTGGTGCTTCAGCTGCATCCATATCGAGCCGGTCTGGAAGGAAGCTGTGCAGGAGCTGGAGCCTCTGGGTAAGAGCTGACTCGATTAATCACTTCAGTTTCTGAATCAGTTTCTCTGATTTTACTATTTATAGGTTTATGTTTGAGTAAAATGAACATTGTTGTTTTATTCTATAAACTACAGACAACATTTCTCCCAAATTACAAATAAAAATATTCTCATTTAGAGCATTTATTTACAGAAAATGAGAAATGACTGAAATAACAAAAAGCTTTCAGACCTCAAATAATGCAAAGAAAACAAGTTCATATTCATAAAGTTTTAAGAGTTCAGGAGCCTGACTCAGACGTGCAAAAGCACACACACTCCCGCAACTTGCCTAGTCCCTGTAGAAAAGACTGCCAATAGAATAGGACTCTCAAGAGCAGATAAACACACATGAGCCGATAAGATAAGATAAGGTATTATTAATCCCACTGTTGAGATATTTGCAATATTAAAATATTAAAAAATATAGATCTAGAAAGACTAATAAGAAAGATGTGTCTGAGGTGATGTCTGATGAAGCTTTATCTTGTCTCTGCAGGTGTAGGTATAGGGGTGGTTGATGTCGGCTATGAGAGACGCTTGGCCAATCACCTTGGTGCACACCGCACCCCCTCCATACTGGGAGTTATTAATGGAAAAGTCACTTTCTTCCACTACGCCGTGGTCAAAGAGCATCTCGTACAGTTTGTGGAGGACCTGCTTCCACAGAGACTGGTCGAGAAGGTAAATACAGGAAGCTGGAAGTGTTGGCACCCCTGATTCATTTTTAATATTAATGTAAAACTTTTCCATTTTCTGGAAAGAATTGAGGGGTGCTAACGCTGTACGTGATTATTTCATCTTGTTGTTTGTTTGTTTGTTTGTTTGTTCTGGTTCTCAGATTTGTTATAATTGATCTTGTGGTTGTTTGTGATTTCTCAGGTCACTGACAGAAACGATCGTGACTTCCTGAAGAGCTGGCACGACGTGAACAAGCCGCACGTTCTGCTGTTTGATCAGGTTCCTGTGGTTCCTCTCTTATATAAGGTAAATCTGAGCTCAGCTGATCGAGTTTAGACGGTTTTCTGATCGTATAAATAACTGTTCCTCTGTTCCTCCACAGCTCACTGCGTTCTCTTATAAAGATTACGTTCAGTTCGGATACGTGGATCAGGGTCTTTCTGAGACGGCTGACCTGCTGAAGCAGTACAACATCAACACTTACGCTCCAACCATGCTGGTTTTTAAAGAAAACACCGATAAACCAGCGGATATCATACAGGTAGATCAGTTTACCCCAGTTACAGTGAATCTCTCTTTTCTGCAGGTCGTGTGCTGGATAATACAACAGTGTTTTTAGGGCCATACCAAAAAATAAAACAGTTCACTTCGAGAATTAAATCCTAATATTACGAGAATAAATGTCTTGTGTTTGCTCTGTTTCCTGTCATTTCCCTCTCTGTGTTCGTGTTTCTCTGTCGTTTCTCTTGTTCCCTGTGTGTTTATCCTGTGTCTCCTTCCCCACTGTTGCTTACCTGTTCATTTGTAGCTCCGCCCCCTAGGCCCAGGTGTTTCCTGTTTTCTGTGTATTTATAGTCCGTGTGTTTCCGTTTTCCTTGTCGGTTCTTGTATGTTCTTACGTCAGTGAGGTTATGTGTTCCGTTGTTTTTCCTAGTCTCTTTGTATTTAGTGTTTATTTGTTTCTTGAGTTATTTGTTTGTTTATTTTGTTTTTCTCAATAAATTCTCGCACTTGTGTCCACTTTTCTCATCCTCTCCGTGCTCCCTGCACATCCCTGACAATAAAGTTGTTATGTTACGAGAATAAAGACGTAATTTTACAAGATTAAAGTCGATATATTATGAGAATAAAGTCGTAATGTTATGAGAATGAAGCTGTAATATTACGAGATTAAAGTGGGACAGTCATTCTTTATTAATTACTGGACTTCTGCACAAAGTAAAGCTTTATAAAACTTAATCTTTTTTTTTTACAGGCTAAAGGAATGAAAAAACAAATTATTGATGAATTTATCTCCAACAACAAGTTCCTCCTCGCTCCTCGTCTGGTGAATCAGAAGGTGTTTGATGAGCTTTGCCCTGTGAAGCAGTTTCATCGGCGGAGGAAGTAAGAATCCAGCCAAGATTTACATAAACTGTATATTAGAAAATATGTATAGTTATATTATTAAATAAAACGGATACAATATTCACAAATTAAACAGTTGCAGTACATTTTAAAAATAACCCTATATTCTTTTTAAAAATGTTTTATAAAAATATTTATCATATATACTGATTTTCTGTATTGAGCTATTTTTTTGATACAGTTGAAGTTTAAAAAGCTCGTACAGCAAAATAAATAAACGTATTTTGTCTCCACAGATACTGTGTCCTGCTCATCACTGGGGACGAGGACGCTTTCGTCCCTGGAAACAAGGCCTTCCTGTCTCTGGCCTCAGCGAACACCAACGAGGTTCTCCGATTCACCTACGTGTATCAGCGCCAGCAGCAGCCGCTGTGCTCCGTCCTGCTGAAGAACAGAGACAGCATACCTCCACAGGTACATCACACCTGTGCATCACACCTGTGCATCACACCTCCTGCAGCTTTAAAAAACCCATTCCATCATTTTTTCATTCATTTTAAAATGTCTCTAGTATGAATGAGTGCTGAAGAAAGACAGGATTTTGGCTCATGAATATTCATACAGGCAAAACTTTTCGCCTCTGATTGGCTAACAGCACTGCAGCAGAGAACCCCTAATTTAAATGGAAAAATATACATAAGGTACAATAAACATGATTTAAATGTGGAATAATGTACAGCTTAATTTACAGTAAGTTACAGATTGAATAGAAATATTATAGGCTATAATATATACAGATATAATTATGTAAAGTTTATATTGCAATATAAGAATATGATCAGTAATCAGAAAGGGTGGGTGATTAGCTATAGAGAGTTTAGTAGGGAGTTGAGTATGGGGACCGCTCTGGGGAAGAAGCTTATATGTAATGCCTAATGAAGTAAAAAATGTGTATTGTTGCTATTAAATCATTTCTATAATAAAATCAGATTAACTGTGTTTCTCTCTGTGTTCTGATTGTAGGTGGTGATATTGGAGCGGCGTAACGGGGCGGGGAAGGTGATCTATAAACCTGTGCTGGGCGGCTGGAACGGCAGCGAGGAGGATAAACACAGGCTGCTGGAGGAACTGGAGCATCTGCAGAAAGATCCCTCCATCCTGAATCACGACGCCATGCTGCCCCAACTCAACAACGAGTTCGCCTCGGTCCGTCCCCCTGAAGAGCTCCGCCTCTAGATAGAGTTACTTTAAATTAGAAATTAGTCCTGCTCTATTTTTACTGTCTCTGTGGATTTAGGAGAATGAGGGAGCGATTAGAGCGATGAGAGAGGATTAATGCGGGCTGACCCTTTTTTGTTTAGTTTTTTTAATATTATTTAATATTTAATAATTGCAGAAATGTAGTGTGTTTTAGGGCGTTTTTACATCAGCACTATTCGGTTTGGTTAAATTGGACTCTGGAGTGAATTTGTTTGTGGTGAGAATGTAATCTGGTTTAATCCAATCTAACTATCAAATATATTCCTTTTTATTTGAGCTAAATTGCTGTTCAGTTGCAGTTTAACCTGATTTATTAGCCAGATATAAACCGCAGCTATTAACAAACACTGCTGCTGCACCATGCTACACTGTTTACACACTGAATGAATGCTGTGTATGTAAAGTTTAGGTTTTAGGTGCCTGTGTGAAAACAAACCAAACCGAGGAGAAAGCGCTTTAATTAAACAAACATATCAACTGATTCAGACCAGAGAAACCAACTACAGGTGTAAAAACGCCCTTAGTTTCAGTAGAATTTAATCTGATAGGCCAGTAGGTAATAGATAAATTCTACGAATGTAATCGAGTTTTAAATGTGTGATTTCGTCTCATTGCAGATGTTTTTAATCAGGTGGATTTATACAGCTTATGATTACCTGTCTGAAATTGCTGATGATCTTCTCCACAATAATTGGTAATTATAAATAATATATATAATTATGAATATAAACGCATTAGCAGGAAAGCAGCTGCATGTACTCTTCTCTTGTTACTGTGGTTTATGTTTATTAAAAACATTAAACTCATGTTGTTTTTATTTCTAGGAGAGAAATGATGCCTCTCCTGTCTCTGATATTTTCAGCTCTGTTCATCCTGTTCGGCACGGTGGTTATTCAGGCCTTCAGGTGGGGTTTTTAAGGTTTACAGAGCTGCTGTCAGGCTGAGACTGATGATTTTATTTTATTTTACTTTTTATTTCTTTCTCTTTTAGTGACTCCAGTGAAGAAAAACAGACGAAACCAAAAACAAAAGAATCGACAAAAACAGAGAACGGGTCACCAAACACCACCAACACCTCCAGGTACCTCGGCTACTTTACACACAATAGTATTATAACTAGGGATGTAAATCACAGGATTAATTACGATTCAATCATATTACCTTATTTTTAACACTATAAAATAAAAATGCATTTAAAATTCTTTAATTTTCCCAAAAATCATCAGAGCTCCTTCTAATCTGGTGCTCCTTATGTATAAATTCTACCACTAATCACTATTTCCCCGTTTAGAGGGGAGTATTATCAGCCTGTAGCCTGCTGCTAACCCCAGCTAGCACTGCTGGAGCAGCATTAGCATTAGCCACTAATGGTTAGCCGCTAATGCTAATGCGAAATACGGTAATCGAAGTAGCACTATACTTATCCAAATAAACAGTTCTGGCCAAATTACAGATAAATACTCATACAGGGTAAAATCAGAGTGTTTTTAATGTTTAATAGTAATAATTTTGTTAATGTTTGGTATTTCTAAGCAGTCGTCCCCCGAAGAAGAACTTTGTGGAGGTGACGGAGTTAACGGACATCACCTACACCAGTAACCTGGTGAAGCTGAGACCGGGTCACATTAACGTGGTGCTGGTTCTGACCGACGCAACCAAAAACATCCTGCTCAGCAAATTCGCCAAAGAGGTTTACTCCTTCACCGGGTGAGATTTAGAAATACTTTACTTTATATAAAAGTACAAAAAAATAGGCTAAACATGAAAACTATAAAAACAAATACTTATCCATATAGTGTAGTGCAATCCGTATAGGGTATAGTGTATAGGGTTTCGTATAGAGTCTATAGGGTATAGTCTCTTGTGTATAGGGTATAGTGCAGAGGGTTTTGTGTATAGGGTTAAGTATATAGGGTATAGGGTATAGTCTATTGTGTATAGGGTTAAGTATATAGTCTATAGGGTATAGTCTATTGTGTATAGGGTTAAGTATATAGTCTATGGGATATAGTCTATTGTGTATAGGGTTAAGTATATAGTCTATAGGGTATAGTCTATTGTGTATAGGGTTAAGTATATAGTCTATAGGGTATAGTCTATTGTGTATAGGGTTAAGTATATAGTCTATGGGATATAGTCTATTGTGTATAGGGTTAAGTATATAGTCTATAGGGTATAGTCTATTGTGTATAGGGTTAAGTATATAGTCTATGGGATATAGTCTATTGTGTATAGGGTTAAGTATATAGTCTATAGGGTATAGTCTATTGTGTATAGGGTTAAGTATATAGTCTATGGGATATAGTCTATTGTGTATAGGGTTAAGTATATAGTCTATAGGGTATAGTCTATTGTGTATAGGGTTAAGTATATAGTCTATAGGGTATAGTCTATTGTGTATAGGGTTAAGTATATAGTCTATAGGGTATAGTCTATTGTGTATAGGGTTAAGTATATAGGGTATAGGTTTTTTTGTAATTAATTTGGACACTATATGGAACAAATTGGTATATCAGGGCTGCAGTATTGTGATGATATGGTATAGATAATATGGTATTACCCGTCTGTGTGTTTGTTCTTGTCTCTCCTGCAGGAGTCCGACGCTGCATTTCTCCTTCTTAAACGTGGATAAACACAGCGAGTGGATGTCCACCCTGCTGGAGTACGCTCAGGACGCCATGCAGATCGACATGGACGAGGAGGACAGCGGAGGACGGAAAATGGACTACACCGGCTACGTCCTCGCCCTCAACGGCCACAAGAAGTACCTGTGCCTGTTTAAACCCGTCTACACCGGAGAGGACCCGGACGGCAGGTCCGAGGAGGACGCCGGGACCTCCACCTCCAGACCCAGGTCCGGCTCCAAAGACGAGCATCAGCACAGGAAGAGCTCGGCCCGCTCGCGCTCCACCACCCTCCAGATCCACCACAAACTGGACCGGCTGGGGCTGTGGATGGAGAGGCTGATGGAGGGGACGCTGCCCCGCTACTACATCCCCGCCTGGCCCGGCCTGGACAAGATTACCGTCAGCAAGTAGAACAGCGCTGGAGACGACCAGGATCCTGAAGAAAGAAGAGGCGGAGCGTACAGGTGTATCAGGTGGAGGGGTGTAGGTAGCGTCGGGTGGAGAACCGTTCCTCCTGTGGAGACTGAACTCATTCCTCCTCTCAGACTCTGATTATCTGATTATGGAGAGATTAAAGTACTTGAAGAGACACTGATGCTGTAACTGATCCCAGTCTAACAGTAGCTTCATCCAACCTTAATGCTGTGCTCCAACCGCTGTACCCTGCCTCCACCTTCCTCCCAACTCCAGACCCCCGGTACAGAGGGAGTCTCTTCAGCTGGAGACGTGCTGGAGCTCCGGGGAGGAGCTGAGAGATCTCCTCTAAGGTTCAGTCTGGTTCGGTGGAGTTCTGCGCTCCACTGTTGTTCTTCACACGTTACACAGATATTTAACTTGCTATAAATGAGATAGTGAGTCAAATAATAGATCATTTATTAGTTTGGGTGTATAAATTTACAATAACAACGATAAAAATAAGCATTTACAATACTTTACTATAATTTTAATTTATAGTACCGTATTTTTCACACTATAAAGTGCACTGGATTAAAAGGCGACACTAGTAAGGAACAGGGGTGTCACCATGTTTTCCGTCTAATTCAGCTGTAAAGATAAAACTGTAAACAAA